>NC_084585.2:17381611-17681611 GCF_033978685.3 Nerophis lumbriciformis
CCAGTGATGACACAAAGAGGAATTGTGATAACCATAGAACACCTGTTGTCAGCAGTGTTGGGACTAACGCGTTACAAAGTAACGCGTTACTGTAACGCCGTTAGTTTCGGCGGTAACTAGTAATCTAACGCGTTATTTTTTTATATTCAGTAACTCAGTTACCGTTACTACATGATGCGTTACTGCGTTATTTTACGTTACTTTTTATGTAGTATAAAGTGTGTTTTATCGGAGCGCTGCTGTGTCATCGTTCTGATTCTTCTTGTCTCACAAGCCGGAGAAGAGAGAGAGACATGCGCTCTGTGTGGGTGTGTCTGAGTGTGAGTGTGGGGAGCGAGGGGGGGGGCGTGTCTGATCATGGCGGAGCCAGAAGTCGAGTTTGCTAACATGGAGATATTTTCACTACTTTTCTTTTGTCAAGCACAAAGAAAATAACATTTTAGTTAAATGTAAATTGTGCTTTGGATCAAAGATGCCATCTACTGCCCAAAACAGCAATTCAAATCTGCTGAAACAAGCTACATAGCAACATGCTTCGACGAAGCTAGTAAAGAGAGACAGAGACTCTGATGCCACTTCACCTCCACCACCACCACCATTCACCGCTGAAGGTACACACTCTGTCAATCAATGTTCCCTTCTAATTGTTCATGTGTGAGCAAATGCAAAAAGTCCCTGAGCATTGAGTGGAGTCCATGTGAGCAACATCACACGTGCACACTGTGGCTACACCAGCAGCACACCTGTCCCAAACCTCACTAAATAACAACTTACATCTCCATCCATCCATCCATTTTCTACCGCTTGTCCCTTTCGGGGTCGCTGGAGCCTATCTCAGCTGCATTCGGGCGGAAGGCAGGGTACACCCTGGACAAGTCCCCACCTCATGACAGGGCCAACACAGATAGACAGACAACATTCTCTTATTATTATAATCAAATGACAGCAGTCATTTCCATTTCTAATATAAGTGTTTAGGCCCACTTATAATGACAATAACAAAAAATATATTTTTTCATGAACTGTGTACTTGTATTGTTTGTCTGGGTGGAGGTCCTGCTTTGGAAATAATTTGTACCCCTTTCAGACATTGCATTTAGTTCCCATTAAAACATTCACATGTTGCACAATGAGATGTAAGCAGGGGATCATTTGTACATTCCTGCAACTTCCTGTTTGTAAAAAATATATTTTTATTAGTATTTATTTAATATACTAACAGCATTTAATGATTAATATTTATAAATTAAGATTCCTAATAAATGACACTAGAATAAGCACACATTTGATTGGTAAATCATAGTGTAACGACCTGGAATGACACTTTATGTGTGGTGTTGGAGTTGTCCGACTTTTTGTGTGGCTGTAAACGCATCACTGGCTAAGTGCCATATGTGCAAGTGTTGGCGCACGTGAGAGAGCGAGCGGCTGCTGTTGATATAACAAAGTTGCTTTTGGTCTGGTTTGTACTGCAGAAAATGACCAGTTTTGCTAGATATAATTTTTTTTTACTAATGTTTTGGTGATGTGTTTATGGCCGACAGTAAAGAGTTTTGCTCAGTAAAGTGATGGATGGAATTCATGTCCTCAAAGCGTCTCGACAGACGTTACAATATTTGAACAATGATGACGAAAACGGTTTTCTCTGTCGTGTCCGTGTCGTGTCGAAAATTGTTATGCGCTTATTTTTTTATTTGATTTTGTGCATGGCATAGATTTGCCGTGCGCAGAGGACGCTTGAGCAGTGCGCAATTGCACATGTGCGCTCCTGAGAGGGAACGTTGCTGTCAATTCTCTTATATACTCTTTCATTCTAGACTTCTAGAGTGTTTGATTATCACATCACTCTAAATGTATAGACTATAAAGTTCACAAACATAAAGAGAGATCCTAGTGGGCCAGGCCAATCTTTCCGTATCTCTAAACTAAAACTGGGGAAATGTGTAGTGTTCTGGGTTTCAGACATGATTTTGTATAAGAATTACTTGAGGAAGAAAATGCCTGGTTAGACTTTGTGTATGTAGTGTGTGCCTTTCTTGGTTTACATCTATGCTGTTATTATGCTGTTTGTTACTTATGTATGTTATGTTGCAGCTATTTAAAATAGTTTTGTCAATTTGTTCTGGCCAGAAACAAATTGGCCTTTGTAACATATCTTTGTCTTTGTGTGTTGTATGTAGACCACATGGCTTAGCAGAGTTGAGTGATGCAAATGCATGTCAAGTTGATCAACAGATTGTTTTATTCTCCAGTGCAATAACAGTACTGAAATGAAGGCTAAAAGGGCATTAATTGGAGCTTTAAAAAAAAAAGAAAAAAGAAGTAACTAAATAGTTACTTTTCACAGTAACGCATTACTTTTTGGTGTAAGTAACTGAGTTAGTAACTGAGTTACTTTTGAAATGAAGTAACTAGTAACTGTAACTAGTTACTGCTTTTCAGTAACTAACCCAACACTGGTTGTCAGTATCTCATCTTGTACAACAATAATTGCACACTAATCGATTTCTATTTTTCAAGTTAGACACTTAATGTTAAAAGTTTGCTAGTTTAATGATGTGGTATGGTGGACTATATCATAATTACATGCAGTATGAAAACAATTCATACCTTCACAATGCAGCCACCATTTTACCAAAACCATTAGAGTAGTCTGTGTAAAGCTTGGACATGTTCACTTATGAGGTGTACTCAAATTTAGACGAAAATGTTTGTGTGTTGACTTGATTTTAGTAGACATGTACACCGTTATACAAGCTGTACAGTAACTAGTCCAAAGTATATCCAAGTTTATTTCCTATAGTATTGTCCCTTCACAAGGTATAATAAAACGGTGAATGCAATGTGAAGGGTAAGAAGGGATTTCATTCAAATAAGATAATGACTATCAGTTTTTTATGCTGCCGGTTCTGATACCCATCACTCATGAGGGAGATCGGCCGAGACTAATACCGATACCAATTACATGTATTAACTGTACATTTTAAAGTGTATTTATTATGAGTACTATTGGCAGTTTAACAATATCAACACAATATTTAAACCAGTTTCTGATTCTTATTTTTTTCTTTTTTACATACAATTGCTTGAAACAAAGTCAATAGTACAATGAGGGGTGTTGTTTCAAGCTAGGTTAGCTTAGCTATCTGCATGCCTGCTCTTAGCTTTCTGTTCAGCCCCGTCCTCCAGAAATAATGATACTTAGAGAGAACTGCACTTGTTTGGAATTATGCTTATCATTCACAATCCTTATGTAAGCTAAGCACAAGTTTTTCTTTTTTTATACATTCTAACTCGTAAAATAATGCAAGCAAAAAGTCTGCTTACAATGGAGCCTATGGGAGTTGCTCTATTCCGCCTATAAAGGGCTTGAAAAAACATCCAAATACCTCCATCAAGGTTTTATATGCATGCTGTGATAACGTAATATTTACATATTTTGCTAATTTCAAGCATACGGCTGTGCATTAATTTCAAAAACGCATCACAACGTTCCCTTGAGAGTCAACGAATATAAAACATCACTTACTGTATAATGTCTGCCGTCACTAAGATGCCGATTGTTAGGTTGTTGATATATTCCCATTTAAAAGTAAAATGACTCATAATTCCCACGAAGGTTTAAAAAAGGGGGATGGGGGGTCTGGAACCGAACGTCTTTTCTCTCTTTCTCACCATTTCCAGGTCTAAATTGGATGCCAAAGTTCAACAACTTGTCGGATTATGTCCTCATCATTCTATCAAGTAAGAGGCATTATTTATGATTAAAAAATAAACTTCCACGAGCACCGAGGTGAAAAGGCAGCTCACCAGCCGATGATGTCAACACAGTGATACAAGCTAGTTAGCTCTCTGGGATCACGGCGCCACTATAGTGTCTGCGTTAAACTTTAAACTTTAATGATCCACAAGGAAAATTGTTCAACACAGTAGCTCAGTTACAATGATGGAAAGTGTAAGGATGGAAAAGACAACGCAGGTATAAATAGACTAATATAGGGATAGAAAATCTAAAATATATACGAATACCGTATATACATAATATGTGTACAGTATATTATATATACAGATATATTATATTATGTCTATATCATATACAATATATACCAATGACCATGTACAATATTACAGTACAGGTATATGTGACAGCAGCAGCATAAAATAGAGAGTAGATCCAGCAGAAAATAGAAAATAGACATTAAAAACAAAGAAGTAGCGTTAGCACTTAATATAACAATAACACTTTGTTAAACTTCACGTCACGAAATGTAAATGGGGTATTGTTGGCGGTTTTTGGATGGTTATTTAGAGATCTCAATGAGCGGGATAGAGGACCTCCCATTAAATCAATTGTAAGTGGACTTTTATTTACGAGTTAGAATGGTTTACAAAAAAATATATCTGTATTTTCTTACATAATTGCGAACGAGCAAAAAAGTGCAGTTCCCCTTTAAGATACTGAGGAATGCAGTTTACTTGCCGTGATAAAGGGAGACTACTAGTTCAGGGAAGCGGCTACAAACAGTGTATGGAGACACAATTAGCTGCGAGGCGCTTGTCAGCATTTGTGTGGCTCGGCATTTGTGATCGTCATTAGTCGGCAATGGCTGATGACGTACGTTTACACCGCTCGACACATCTCTACTATATTGCGTTGTATTATGTTATTGAGTTACTTTCTGTAAGATTAAATTACTACAAAACATGTCTGCTGAAGTGTGAGGTGTGTACTTCATTGTAATGCATGAAATACAAGCTGCTAAAAATATATTACATTGCTGAATGTGTCTGGCTATCTGACAAAGTGTTTAAAATGTGCTCCACAGTGCCCCTAATGCAGTGTTTTTCAACCTTTTTTGAGCCAAGGCACATTTTTTGGGTATGACTTTAAACCATAACCTGTGTGTAGTGTTTTTTTTTTGGTGGCCTTTTCTCTTTTTTTTGGTATTTCCCTGTAGCAGTTTCATGTCTTCCTTTGAGCGATATTTCCCGCATCTACTTTGTTTTAGCAATCAAGAATATTTCAGTTGTTTTTATCCTTGTGGGAACATTGTTGATTGTCATGTCATGTTCGGATGTACTTTGTGGACGCCGTCTTTGCTCCACAGTAAGTCTTTGCTGTCGTCCAGGAGTCTGTTTTTGTTTACTTTGTAGCCAGTTCAGTTTTAGTTTCGTTCAGCATAGCCATCCCTAAGCTTCAATGCCTTGTCTTAGGGGCACTCACCTTTTGTTTATTTTTGGTTTAAGCATTAGATACCTTTTTACCTGCACGCTGCCTCCCGCTGTTTCCGACATCTACAAAGTAAATAGCTACCGGCTGCCATCTACTGATATGGAAGAGTATTACACGGTTACTTTGCCAAGCTCTAGACAGCACCGACACTCAACAACAACACATAATTTGCAGACTATAATTACCGGTTTGCAAAAAATATTTTTAACCCAAATAGGTGAAATTAGAATTTCTCCCACAGCACACCAGACTGTATCTGGCACGGTGGTTGAAAAACACTGCTCTAATGGTTGCCGGTTGTACTCCGTGCTTGTGAAGTCAAATTGGACATTAGGTAATTAGGTGCTCCAACTAACCTCAGTGAGGAGGGTCATCTGGTTCAGGTACGTGGGTCGGGTGTAGACAAAAACAGGGCGTGCTAATCCATCGCCAACAGACGCCAGGCGCATAGCCTCCTTCACCCTGTTGCGCACAAAGAGGCGGCCATGCTGAGTGGAATTCAGCACAGATCCCATGTAGATGGACGGGAAGAGCGCCGTGCACTCCATCCACAACCAGTTGAGCTGGTCGTTGCGGGCCATCTCCAGTGCAGGGCAGCGGCCCGTGTAGTTCTTCAGGCCACTCCTGTAGTCGTGGTTGTAGCAATCAGGAAACAAGTAGAAGCCCCACAGCTGATTGGGCCTCAGGTTCTTCGCCAGCTTCAGAGTTTCCAGCATGAATTTCTGAGCAGACAGCTCAAACTCCTGCTGGGCCACCTTTGCAACTTGCTCCTGGCTCCATGTCGGGTTCTTCTTCAGCACCATCTTCCGGGACTGACTGCGATAGATGTCTTTAGAATCCCAATTCCTGATCCACAATGGCCGCCACTCCTCCCAGTCGATGACAGCCAAACCTTTGGCCTTAGGCTCACGTATGTACTTCTGCACTCCTCCCGGCATCTTTTCGTAGTGTTGGGTGATGCTGGCGAGTTGCGGGAGGCCCCCGTTGACTGCGGTTTCGTCCTGCTCGTAGTAGGGGTACAAACCGAGGCGCTCCTTGTAGAATATGGTGAGATTTTGCCGGGTGAAGCCCTCGTTGGGTGAGGCCACAATGTGAAACTGCTCCAAAGGTAAAGTGACGCCATGGCGCGGGGCGCAGTCCTGCGTGGGGGCATTCCAGACAAGAAGAACGGGCGTCTGGGAATATAGAGGCCATCTTGTTTGCTTTGCATGCGTCACGCACACACCTTTCCATGTCGTTATCGCCGTTAGGATCAAGCAGTGCAGCAAGAAAGCCGCCATGGCCAACGCTCACCTTTGCTCCTTTGACACTGCAATCCAACAAAACAATCATTATGCAACCAACCATACCACTCATTTTGTTCTTTTAGGGTTGGGTTCTCCAGTAATGCAGGGATTCTGTTATTGGCTTCACATTTCGACAGAAATTAATGAACTTGTCTTTTACAGGACAAGTTCCATCTGCTGCCATTGTTACACATGTGAGTTAGCTGCAACCCTGTTATTATACTAGTATGCTTTTATTCTGTTGCCTGACTTTATTGGCCGGGTTGAAAGGTGCTTATCGATCATGAAAGTCAGTTATTGTTCCTGTGCTAAGGGTCGGGGGAAAATATCGATATGACAATATCGCATTCAATTTTATATCGATATTATTTAATTAAACTTTTATTTTTGTTTTGGGTCGATTAAAACTTAAGGACGACTGCCGCAGCGCATAGTGTTGCTGTACTACTACATCGATGTGCAGGGGTTAGTCCTGAGTAGGATCGTAATGATAAACCGCGGTGAAACTTCCCACGGTTAGTATTACCGCTTCATAATAAATTATTTTAAAACCGTTATGGGTAACTGATAAACTCACGAACCGGTGACACTGCTTATTTACTGGAGAAGCAAGCTAGCTCGAGCTAGCTCAAAGCCTGGTGTTTACGCTCACGTCACGTAACTCTGACGGCGTCTTATTTGATTTATAGTTCTTCTGTGGCGCCAGACTTGTAATTGTCTTCCAAAACACAGAGTCTTCAGAAGGAGCAACTGCAGCTGTTGTTGACTAGATCAGTATTTTTCAACCTTTTTTGAGCCAAGGCACATTTTTTTCATTGAAAAGATCCGGAGGCACACCACCAGCAGAAAACATTAAAAAATGAAACTCAGCAGTCGATATTGACAATAAAAAGTTGTTCTCGCAAGTGTTGGATATGAATTCAAACAATAACCAAGCATGCATCATTATAACTCTTGTCTCAAAGTAGGTGTACTGTCACAACCCGTCACATCACGCTGTGACTTATTTGGAGTTTTTTGGTGTCTTCCTGTGTGTAGTGTTTTAGTTCTTGTCTGGCGCTCCTATTTTGGTGGCTTTTCCTGTTTTGTTGGTATTTTTCTGTAGCAGTTTCATGTCTTCCTTGAGTGCTATTCTCTGCACCTGCTTTGTTTTAGCAATCAAGGCTATTTAAGTTGTCGCTATCCTTCTTTGCGGGGACATTGTTGATTGTCATGTCATGTTCGGATATACTCCAGACGCTGTAAGTCTTTGCTGTTGTAAAGCATTCTGTTTTTGTTTACTTTGCAACCAGTTCAGTTTTAGTTTTGTTTCGCATAGCCTTCCCCTAAGCTTCAATGCTTTTTCTTAGCGGCACTCGCCTTTTGTTTATTTTTGGTTTAAGCATTAGATACATTTTTACCTGCACGCTGCCTCCCGCTGTCGTTTTGCATATTGTGATCACGACAAACCATCGTCGTCTCGCACGACGTGTTCCCGACATCTACAAAGCAATTAGCTACCGCCTACCACCTACTGATATGGAAGAGAATAACATGGTTACTCTGCCGAGTTCAAGACAGCACCGACACTCAACAATGGCACATTATTTGCGGATTATAATTACTGGTTTGCAAAAAATATTGTTAACCCAAATATGTGAAACTACATAATCTCCTACGGCACACCAAACTGTATCTCACGGCACACTAGTGTGCCGCAGCACTGTGGTTGAAAAAACACTGGACTAGATAGATACGATAGACGACAACCACAACGACATTGACATCCTTGTCTACACTGGAACTAATCATTCTGAATCATCGGTTTGCTTTAACGGATGTTTACTTATAAACCAGAGGAAAATACTTTCAGCCCTTGACCAACCACGGCTTTATTACTTTAACAATAGGGCCTACCGTTAAAGACAAGAGTATAAAAGCTACTGGAAATGTATCACCAGTTTGTTAGAAAATGAGGATTATTGCAATAAAATTAAAAACATAATTATATTGAAGATGATGATTGAAATTATAGATTATATCAAACGGGAATTCAAACAATCAATTTAAAATTCAGGGAATTTAGTATTACATTCAGTAAAGAATTTAAGAAAAAGAAAAGGAGTTATGAATGTAATTGTATCCAGGAAGTAAGCAAAGTGTGCATTGATATTGGTGTTAATACTTAAAAGTAACAGTAACAAATTCATAAAACAACAATGTAAGATGGATAAACCTTATCTGGAAAAAGCAAAAGGGGCCTTCATAAAGTCACGTGCTAAATGGACTGAGGAAGGAGAAAAAATATTCCTACTTCAGTAGTCTGGAGAAGAGTAGACAACAGAAAATTCTATAAATAGTTTATTAATAAATGGAAAATAATACAAAAACGCGAAAAGCATCCAAAAAGAGATTTTCTCCTTTTATTCCAAGTTGTACTCTTCACGTGCTCCTTAGAATAGACTACATGAATACCTTTTTTCAGAAAATGCAAACATTTATACCACAAATAGACGACTTTTTCAAAGTCTTATGTGAGGCAGAACTTAAATGTCCACAAGCACTGACGGACTAACTGATACATTTCACCAATTATTTTGGAAGGATTTAAGGCACATTGTATACAAAGCATTATCAATGTGTATGCATAAGAACAAGAATTAAGTACAAACATGAAGCAAGGTCTAATTACCTTCATGCCTAAAACTGGCAAGGATAAGAGAATCCTCAATAATATAAAACCAATCACTTTACTCAAAAATATTGATTATGACATTTTTTCAGGCGCTATTTGTTCTTTGTTATCACTATTTGTATCATATTTGTACATATCGTATTTGCTGATGCTGTTGTGTTGTTGTGATTGTTATTGTTGCGGTTGTCTCTCTGGCTTATGCCCCTCTTGTCCCCGCTTTTCCCCCCTCTGTCTTCCTTTTTTTTCTCTTTCTGTCCCCTCTTGCTCCAGTCTGGCTGTGCCAAATATTAATACAAATAAGGCAACAAGAGAAGTATCCCACACTTCCCTTTTGTAAAGTAAATCTGTACAGCAGATATGGGCATCTACATCAACTATATGGTTTTCCACAGCGACTGGACAGGACAAAAAAATAAAAAATCCCGATTGAGAATTCTCAATAATATAAAAACAATCACTTTACTCAATACATGTCATGAAATTATTTCAGGCGATATTGCTTTCAGATTAAAAAAAAGGGATTTCAAGTGTTATTGAGGAAACAGTCAGGTTTCCTAAAAGGACGTTCTAAACACAACAACATCGGGCTGGTATTAGACTTAGTGGACTATAAAGATATCATCAATAGCATAAGTCTCATGTTGTTTTTAGACTTTTATAAAGCATTTGACTGTGTTGAATATCTGTTTATTCTACAAACGTTGAAATATTTGTTGTAAATGTGTTGTTACAATTCAAATGTTATACACTGATAATAATAGTTCTGTAGCTTTAGACCAAGGTGTTGAAGAGGGTGGTTTAAATATGATTGACTTTAGTGTAATGAATGGAGTCTTAAAGTTGAAATGGCTAAACAATTTCCTTGTTAATTCACATTCAATATGGTCTATATTTTCAAATGCCATGTTCCAGATTGGGAGATATACATTTTCTGTTGCGTTGTGACTTTCATGTAAATTCATTACCAGTCACACTGTCTGATTTCCACCAACAGAACCAACTTTACTGGAAATTATTGTTTAAACACAATTCTTCTCCACACAATACACCTATATGGAATAACTGTTACATTCATATATATATACAATAATACAACTCTATAGGAATTTGGGATGTCAGACATTGTATGGACAGTTGTGGAATTTTGTTAACGTATGAAAAGGTTTGTTAAAAACATCAATTTTGTACAAAAAAATCAGTTTCAGAAGATCACCAAAGCAATACCTCTACCTTTAAAATGTGTGATCTGAGCCGAGGATGTCGTTGTGGCTTGTGCAGCCCTTTGAGATTAAGGGCTATATAATTAAACTTTGATTGATTGGTAAAATCTATTATGACTCAGAATGTGTTATATTCAAACACGACTCCTTGTCTGAGAAACCTTTATATTGAAAATGTTATTTTTAGTGATAATAAATGTTCAAACAAATATATGAGGCTAGGAGAAATAACAAAAATAAGGACAAGATATATTGCATATCCAATTCTTCCCAAAATTAAAGAAATACAATTAAAACATTTTAATGGACCCTACAAATGATTTTCTGAATCAAAAATTTGGCATAGCGGTTGATAGCTGTTATTTATGTGGAGCTGTAGAGGATGTGAATCATTTTTTTGTGGAATGTGATACTGTGCATTTGTTTTGGGAGGAGATCACAATTAGGCTGAGAGACAAAGGTGTAGAGATGTGGAGGAGATCCAATTTGGCTTATTTGTGAAAGACAACGACCTGGAGATGGTTATCAATATCTTTTATATTGCAAGCTATTATTTTATACACAAAAGTCGATATTTTAGAGTAAAACTCAAATGTTCCCATTGGAATAATGACTTCAAATTAATAATAAAATATTGGAAAATGATTAAAAACAATAGTCCCTCAATTTATTTTCATTGGAGAAATGGAAATTGTTTCAGATGAGACCATTTCTAATTTATTTTAAAATAATATATATATATATATATATATATATATATATATATATATATATATATATATATGTATGTGTGGGGAAAAAAATCACAAGACTATTTCATCTCTACAGGCCTGTTTCATGAGGGGGGTACCCTCAATCGTCAGGAGATTTATAATAATATATTGCGCTCTACTACGGTATCGAGCACTATTTTTTGGATAACCTTATTAAGACATATATATATATATATATATATATATATATATATATATATATATATATATATATATATACACAGTATATATAGCTTGAAGTTTTTTTAGAACCAAATTAACCCATTAGATATTTTTGTACCTTTTGGTGAGCCACTCAAAATCAACGAGCGAGCAACAGGGATAAGGAACATATGAAACTACAATTATCAATATATTTGAGGAAAAAACAAATAACTGTTTTGCGCATTGTTTGAAGTCCAATTTAGAAATGTCCATGTTTCATTATGTTGCTGAGATTGAATATTTATTTTTCTGTAGCTCCCTACCTGAATGTAAGCTGCAGCAATCAACCCAGGCAGTTGACAAGAGAAGTATATATGTATAATAAATATGCTCACCTTTGCTCAGTCTGCAATAAAAAAAAAAATACGACCCTTACACAACGACTGCTCTGATTTTCCCTTGATATCAATAGGCAGTATTTAAATTGTAAAAAACATCTTGTTGTGATAGTGACGGGAATATTACAGGTTTTAGTGAATGTCAATGAAAAAATGTGCAAACCCTTTATTGCAATTTGAATGGAAGCACTATGTTAATCATTAACAGTCCATGGACGCATCATCTGCGTTTTAAGGGTATTTGAAATTAAGTAAATAGTAAAATTCGATTCAAACCAAACAATTTTAAACTGTGGGTGTAATCCACCACATATATTAATATTCTTAACTATATTCGGTTGAATTTAACCGACCTTCTCTTGTTTAGCAAATATGCTGAGTTAGCTCAAAGTGTAGTTTCCTCGTTTTTGACCGGTTGGGTTGCTTCTACTCACCAACTGATAAATGACTTCTCCACCGTCCTGCCATGAGAGAAAATGCCGTCATACTTGTTTTTTTTTAGTCCATGTTGGCGATTCTTTAACGGTATGGTCTCGCTGAGGGTGAGACCGCGGCAGGAGAAGATGAAGAGCTGAGCAACGTTGTTCATTGACCAAACCTTTAATGGCGATGCAACGATCAGGGGTGTCACGGTTTTGAAGATAAATAGAGCGCTCAATACGCGCTATTTTGGATCATAAAATATTGTCTTTATCATTTTTAATTGTATATCTTGCTAAATGTATCGTCCTTTGGCGTACATTTAGCACAAATTATCGCTAATTTTGATATGACCTAATAATATGCCCCCCTTACTACATATCTATTAGTATGGTCCTCACGGGTTGCTGTGTGTTAACTCCGATGATACAACTTCCGGTGACCCTAAAGAAAAAATGGTTCCTACTTTGCGACATGTGATTTCCTTTCTGCATTGACCTACAAGCAGCAAAATAATACACATTTGTATCTAACTATATTAAAAATATGTTAAAATTTTAATGAAATTAATAAAATGTTTATTTAAAATTTTAATATATGATATTTTATATTTCTATTATATTTATTTCTCCACATCGAGAGGAGCCAGATGAGGTGTTTCGGGCATCTGGTCAGGATGCCACCCGAACGCCTCCCCAGGGAGGTGTTTAGGGCGCGTCCGACCGGTAGGAGGCCTCGGGGAAGACCCAGGACACGTTGGGAAGACAATGTCTCCCGGCTGGCCTGGGAACGCCTCGGGATCCCCCGGGAGGAGCTGGACGAAGTGGCTGGGGAGAGGGAAGTCTGGCCTTCTCTGCTTAGGCTGCTGTCCCCGCGAGCCGACCTCAGATAAGCGGAAGAAAAATGGATGGACGGCTATATTTAAAAAAAAATCACAATTTGTCTTCTATTTTATCTGAACGTATAAAAGTATTTAGATGATTATGAATGGATTTTGCATTGTCATTAAAACATCCAAATGATTGATTTAATGGCACACGCAAAGTTTCTTACCAGCAGCCTGTCCGTCACAGCGTTATCTTCAGGAGGTAGAAAAGGTCTTGTGAGTTGCACCTGATGCTCGTATTTAAATATCCATCGGACTCTGCCTCCTGCTACCATTACGTGTGCAAAGCCTCTTCTCGCTATGCAATAATACTTAAGTTTTACCAAAACAAATCGTGTTATTCAGTAACTTTACATTCCTAACTTGCAGACATGACACAAGTGTTCCCTATTAGATGTGTTTATAATTAATGCCCATGGCTTTGCATGTTATTGCAGCATTGAGGAGATACATCACTGTTGTGTTTGTGCGAGGACACAATGCTGGGAGGTACAAAAGCCATAAATAATTGAATCTTTTTTGAATAAGCAATAAAACAGGGGTTGGAGTTTGGCACGGATCTTTTCATCTCTTGATCCTTTAAGTGAACAATATTGAGAAGCTTTACAGAAAATATTTTCCCATGGAAAACAAATCTAACCTTTCCTGCTGGTTTCCTCTACTCCAGAACACACAACAGGCAGATTATCTTTTAATCATCAGTGGTGGTCAGGTACAAAATTGTTTGTTGAAAAACTGATGCATTGTTGTGTAGAAAAAACTCATATCAAACCAGTTAAAAGGTTATTTCATGAAGAATTGCCTGCAAACTAACACCATTGTGCGAAGAAAAAAGGGCCAAGACAAAGTGGGGCATTTTTAAAGTGTAATTAAAAAACAATTATAATAAATTACATGTGAAATATGATATGCAGAAGCAGCAAAAGAAAACAGTGTCTCACAGCAGACGTCTCTACCGGTGTTGCAATTGTGTGAAAGCACGCCAAACTCATTGAAGCAAATCACTTTCAATTCAGGGCCTCTGATTGTCAGCTCCTTGTGTTACTGTTAGCAATCATCGGATCATTTCCCATGCATGACAAAGTAAAAGACGGAAAACAATTTAAAAAAAAAAGTGTGCGTCTAAACTCTCCCTTTCTAGATAATACCATGTGACGGTAAGAATCCCCCTCAAAGAGTTGAGGGAATCACACCTGCAAATAAACAGCAGCAACTGATTGAGTCTGCGTCAGCACACATACATGCATGCATACATACATACACACCATGTAAACCGAATATCATGATCTCCCAAATTGACGGACATCCTCCATTCTTCTTTAGGTGTCCTATGATGTGTTCCGACTGCACACAAAGCTGCTAACAACAGATCACATGCAGAGACCCAGCTCACATGACATCATCCTGAACACGGGTGTTCTTCATATATATATATATATATATATATATATATATATATATATATATATATATATATATTTAAATATATATATTATATGTATATATATATATATGATACATACATATATATATACTATATATATATATACACAGAGAGAGTGATGTGTTATTTGAAAGTGTCTGGTCTACAACTTTGCAGGGGTTAACCGCCAAACGGAGCTGACGTTGCAATTTTGTCTTGAGGACGATGCTCAAACGTCGTCAGGCTTCGCAGAGGACGACGGGGAAATCGACATGGATGCAAGGGTGGTCCAGCTTTATGATTCCCTGTGAGACACACAAATTGTGTACAACTTTTGAAGAGGTAAGATATTGTTGAAAGATGGTAGTCATCACCATTGAGAATTCTGAATTGCGTGAAGTTGATTGTTCATGAATTGCAGACAGTAAAATGTAGTGATGTAGCGATATTTAAATTCCATATCACGATTATTGTGACCAAAATTAGCATGGTTATTATCAGAATAAGGTTTTTTTGGCCACGTAAGTTTAACACACAAGGAATTTGACTTAAAGGCCTACTGAAACCCACTACTACCAACCACGCAGTCTGATAGTTTATATATCAATGATGAAATCTTAACATTGCAACACATGCCAATACGGCCGGGTTAGCTTACTAAAGTGCAATTTTAAATTTCGCGCGAAATATCCTGCTGAAAACGTCTCGGTATGATGACGTCTGCGCGTGACGTCACGGATTGTAGAGGACATTTTGGGACAGCATGGTGGCCAGCTATTAAGTCGTCTGTTTTCATTGCAATTTGTTTAATGAACAACGGAGACAGCAAAGAAGAAAGCTGTATTTGGTGTTTGAGTTGTATTGGCGGGTTATATGGACGGGGGGGGGGATTGATTGATTGATTTCGGAGATGTTTGTTATGCGGGATTAATTTGTGGCATATTACATGTAAGCCTGGTTGTGTTGTGGCTAATAGAGTATATATATGTCTTGTGTTTATTAACTGTTTTAGTCATTCCCAGCTGAATATCAGGTCCCACCCGCCTCTCACAGCATCTTCCCTATCTGAATCGCTCCCACTGCCCTCTAGTCCTTCACTCTCAATTTCCTCATCCACAAATCTTTCATCCTCGCTCAAATTAATGGGGAAATCATCGCTTTCTTGGTCCGAATCGCTCTCGCTGCTGGTGGCCATGATTGTAAACAATGTGCAGATGTGAGGAGCTCCACAACCTGTGACGTCACGCTACTTGTCTGTTACTTACGGTACAGGCAAGGCTTTTTTATCAGCGACCAAAAGTTGCAAACTTTATCGTCGATGTTCTCTACTAAATCCTTTTAGCAAAAATATGGCAATATCGCGAAATGATTTAAGTATGACACATAGAATGGAACTGCTATCCCCGTTTAAATAAGAAAATCGCATTTCAGTAGGCTTTAATAGACTGTACTCTCTTTTTTCAAAGTAAAAAATAAAAATTAACGACTAAGTATGTATATATATATATATATATATATATATATATATATATACATATATATATATATATATATATATATATTTTTTTTTTTAGTGTTGTCCTCATACCAATATTTTGGTACCGCTACCAAAATGTATTTCGATACTTTGATACTTTTCTAAATAAGGGGGACCACAAAAAAATGCATCATTGGCTTTATTTTAACAAAAAAATCTTACGGTACATTAAACATATGTTTCTTATTGCAAGTTTGTCCTTAAATAAAAAAGTGAACATACAAGACAACTTGTCTTTTAGTAGTAAGTAAGCAAACAAAGGCTCCTAATTAGTCTGCTGAAAAATGCAGAATTATTAATCTACTTGTTTACTGTTAATATCTGCTTACTTTCTCTTTTAACATGTTTTATCTACACTTCTGTTAAAATGTAATAATCACTTATTCTTCTGTTGTTTGGATACTTTACATTAGTTTTGGATGATACCACAAATGTGGGTATCAATCCGATACCAAGTAGTTACAGGATCATACATTGGTCATATTCAAAGTCCTCATGTGTCCAGGGACATATTTCCTGAGTTTATAAACACAATATACATTTAAAAAAACGAAAGATGTTGTGATGCCAAAAAATATCAATGTAATCATAGTAGTATCGACGAGATACGTTCCTGTACTTGGTATCATTACAGTGGATGTCAGGTGTAGATCCACCAATGGCGTTTGTTTACATTTTGACGCCGGTGAGCTACGGTGTGTAGTGAAACATGTTTAGCTATTCCTTGTCCTGCAGGGACGATACTTGTAAGAAACTTACTTTATTTGTCGCCATGGAGGCGAGGATTAGTGATTTAGAATTGGCTAAAACACTGCAGGGATGGACTTTAGCCGCTAGCTAGATAGCTAGCCATGTCTTAAAGCACCTCCTCCTGAGGGCGTTTCAGTGTTATAACTTCATCTTTATCATTTGTTTTAAGCCAAAATGCGTCCGTTCTCCCTTTTCTGTCTACACACTGTCTGTTTGTAAGTACTCCGTGATTGTGCACTGGCGAACATGCTCGTCTGCTCGTAAACCAGCAATGTCATGACGACGCATATACATATACATATATATATATATATATATATATATATATATATACACATAAACATACACACATGTATGTGTATATACATGTATACACATTTATTTATTTACACCATATATACACATACACACAACTTAGCTGTTCAGACAGTATTGTGTTTGTACAGGTTTAGAATGGGGTATTACGTTTCTTATTAGGGAAAGACAGTAATGTTTCTTGTGTTAATTTTAGCATTTAAGCTAGCAAGCAAATTAACACTACTCGGTCGACACTTTTATCAAAGTGTGGTTATAAATAATGTTTTTTTAGATAAGGTAAAACAAACCTTTGGGTGTTTTACCGCGGTTATAATTATTACCGCTTATCGTTACATTTATAGTACAGTTTTTTACACACATTTGGACCGCTACAATAACATTTTGACTGTCGCAAATAGAATTTCCGATTGACGCCCGTCTTCTTTGCGGTTTCGGTGCAGAATTTAATCGTACTTGTAGCAAAATTAAGTGCTCTATTTACAACTAGCAGAGGCGCTCTTAGTTCTCAAGAACAGCGTCCACGCGCAACTCAGCTAGCTCAATGCAACATTAGCATTAAAACAGGAGCTCGGAACATTCAGTGAGGGATAATTCGATCCTTTGTTTGCAAGCCTACGCACTGATGATACAGTGAACACTTAAGACAATTTTTACCCATACTAAATCGTTCCGTTTCCAGCGGTTAGTGCGGCAATCAACTGATCAGAAATTCTCCTTTTGTCGATTAATTAAATTAAGTTAACATCATCTCATTATTTTGTGGAGTAATCTCCTTACCTGAGGTGTCAAGTTTTTATAAATCCTTCTCAGCTTGGCTTTCTTACGCCCATTTTTTGTCACAATAGCCTCTTCATAGAACTCGTGGGCCAGGTCGCCATCTTCATCCAAGTATAAAGAACTGCAGAGAGAGTGATTGAGGGAGAGATAGATAGAGATAGAGAGATGAGGCAATATAAGGTGCTTGCAAATCTTCAGAGTTTTTCAAATGAGCAGATTGAAAGGGTTTAGGTGTGTTTATCATGCATGTAGGGGTGCAGGTTGTACACAGGAGGGGTCATAGCCCCAAGCAGCGCCCTCATTAAACCTTTGGACAGCCTCAGCATGGAATATGATCCTCCTGAGCCTATACGACTAATGTGACTGGGGGTCCTTAATATCATGGATACTGTGAAGGGAGTTAGAAAAACAAACCAGGAGAATTACATTTTCGATGTCCCTTACTGGCAACTTCATTTTTGTGTCAAGTCTGCATTAAGGGAGTGACCCACCAGTCGTTTCTCTTTATTTGTATATTTAAAGGTGCCATATGTATATATTTCATGTCAAGTCATCATTAAATGGCCCTGATATGTCAAAAGGCATTAATAGAGCATGTTCTTTTTGAATACCTTTATAACTGATAACAGTAGTTCAGCCGGGATATTCAATATTTCAAAATTAGATTTACTACCCCGAAATATTGTTATTGTTTTCATTTCAATGCCCCGCCCTCCACCGTTTGATCAATTAAAAAGTCTGTGAGTTAAAAAGTCTGTGAGTGTGTCACATCCAGGTTGCCAGTTACGCACCGCCCTCTTCGTCAAGCGACTGGCACTGGTAAAGTTACTAAACATGTCAGACCTTAGTAAATCCAAAAGGCGTCGTTACGATTCTCAACTTATTAATGACAAAGCCAGGAACAAAACGAGAAATTGTGTCAGGGATACCTTTGAAAGATGGAGACGATTGAAGGCGGAGAAGATGTTTTCATCTGACGCCAAACTTGCTAATTTCCTCCTTGCTAGGTAAGTCAGGCATTTACGTTTTCTTATTACTTGTAGTAAATGGAAATGGACATTTCGTATGTTAGCTATATTATTGTCCAATACAGTCTATGACCTTGTCTAACAAAGCTAGTATGTTTTTGCAACGAATGCTTCGCATGCTAGCCCGGTCAATGACACATCGACATATAGGCTAACGGGGGAAATATATGCCCGTTAACCTGTATGTCGATGTGTCATCCAACTGACAGGGCAATATATATTTCCGACAAATAAAACCTATGTGGATATGGGTAGTGTCCGTGCCTATTTCGTTCTCAATATGCTGATACCCGGGGGAAATGGGTTCCAACATTAGCACGGCTAATTGCGGTTTCTGGTACTGTATGTGCATCAGGCACATATGGGGTGGTATTTGCTTGGCACAATATAATGCATTAAATGTAATGATTTTCTACTTTGTGTATTGACATGGTAGTAGGCTATATGATTAATGCATAACGTGGTTTTTGCGTAACGTGGGTTGGCTCATAGAATTGCACTCTGCACTGAAAGATGGTGATGTGCGTACATGGAAGAGAATGCAGTGCGTCAGGTTGGATGCAACATGGAGTTATGCTGAACAAAATGTGGCGGCCATTTTAATGTTGGCCTTGGCTTGCTATCAAAGTAGGCCTTTGGGATATGTGATATATTATACATTGTTGTATATAACTATTTCCATGGTGGTCCGTGCGGTCAAACTAGACATTTTAGCAGGATAATGCCAACAATCTATCCCGATTACCGACGAAAATATTGCTGCGTAACTTTACAAATACATTTGGCTAATCGACATCAGTAAAATGTGGTATACCGGTAATTACTTAGTAAACCATCTTGCAAGAAGCATAAACAAGAGAAACCTACAGCGTAGGACTTGTCGATTGCCATTTGAAGTTCCTTGGAGTAGGATTTTGATTCGGCTGCGTATCTGGCAACCTCAGTCATGGAGAGTGTGAGGGGACTACAGAATGTTGACTGTGATTGCAGTACCATTTCTGGCCACATTACTACATATGGCACTTTTAATAATCGAGTTGTCCAGCTACAATATCGGTCCGATATCAGCAGAAAAAAAACCAGGTATCGGATTATATCAGCCTGCAACTAAAATAGATAAACCGATAAACAGGTTGCAACCTTTGGAGGGCCTTATAAGATAATTTACTTCAATACACTGTAAAACTAAACAGAGAAATAACGTATGTCAATATAACTTACATGAGATACAAAAAAAAGTTGTCTGTGACATTCCAACATAAAATAAATGGATTAAAACAAATTTGCTAGCTCAATGCTAGCTGGATATACTATACACATATGTAGTAGGGGTGTAAACATTTTTTATTTTCAAATTAATTGTGATTCTTGTTTGTAATGATTCTTAAACATCCATCCATCCATTTTCTACCGCTTATTCCCTTTTGGGGTCGCGGGGGCGCTGGAGCCTATCTCAGCTACAATCGGGCGGAAGGCGGGGTACACCCTGGACAAGTCGCCACCTCATCGCAGGGCCAACACAGATAAACAAACAACATTCACACTCACATTCACACACTAGGGCCAATTTAGTGTTGCCAATCAACCTATCCCCAGGTGCATGTTTTTTTGGAAGTGGGAGGAAGGAGGGAACCCACGCAGTCACGGGGAGAACATACAAACTCCACACAGAAAGATCCCGAGCCCGGGATTGAACCCAAGACTACTCAGGACCTTCGTATTATGAGGCAGATGCACTAACCCCTCTTCCACCGTGCTGCCTGATTCTTAAACAATTCAAAAAAATCAAAAATAGATTAAAAAAATAAAACATTCTAATTTTTTTTTTCAATCTGTCCTGCCCAGCCACTTAGGCAAATCATACTGTTGATGTAGATGATCATATCTACAGTACACCTTTACTTTAGCATCATTTAGAATCGAAAATCGATTCTTAATTGAATCGTTAACCCCAAGGATCAAATTGAATTGAATAGTGCTCAAAGATTCACAGCCCTACACTGTAGCATCAGCGCTTTATTAAAAACATGTTTATTATATGTTTGTGCTTTATTAAATGTTTGTGTAGATTTTTTCTAAACAAAACCAGTTTTCTTTAAAAAAAAGAACTGAACTTTTTGGGGAATTTTGCCTATCATTCACAATCATTATGAAAGACATGATGGGTGGATTTTTTTAATGCATTTAAAAAAAAAAACCGCTTACAACGGAGTCAATGGAAGCTCTACTATTACGTCCATAAAGTCAGATAAATAACCATTCAAAAAGCACCAAAAATACTCAATTTACATTTTGTGACTTGAATATTAACCAAGTATTAGTGATATTGTTTTTATAAACGCTAACACAGCGACCCCGAAAGGGATAAGCGGTATAAAATGGATGGATGGATAACACAGACAAACTATTTATAGCGGCGATATGATCACTTCCGTGTCTCCCTGTTTACATCATCGAGTGGTCTGCGGTTGCCTCGCTTCTTTGCAAATGTATTGTAGATCATAAATCAAGCCTCTCACCAGAAAAGTAGATGGCTGAAAATATAATCAGACAAGTTGAGACACTTTGGCAAGAACGACACAAAAAGCGCTTGTTCCCCCCGCCTCGTTTCTTCACGAGGATTATGAAACAATGTTCATGTACCGTAAATGGGAATATATGAACATCCTAGCAGTCGGCATACTAATGACAGCAGACCTTACACTTTAAGTGATGTTTAATTATGTTTGTTGGCTCTCAAAGTCTGCAGTGAGCAGAAATCCTGAATGAAAAAAAAGGAAAAGCAAACATTGTGATGTGTTTTTTGAAATTAATGCGCGGTTATGCTTAAAATGATCAAAATACGTAAATATGAAATTTTGTTATAAATGTTCCGTTACTACATTTCATATATACTTACATCTTTTGGATGTTTTTAGGGGCTCTATAGGCAGAATTGAACAGCTCCCATAAAAATCTGTCGTAATGTCTTTCATAATGATTGTGAACGATAGGCAAAACTCCCAAAAAGGTGCAGTTCCCCTTTAAGTAATATAATAAATTATTAGCTGTTTATCTACAAACCCCTTTTCCATATGAGTTGGGAAATTGTGTTAGATGTAAATATAAACGGAATATAATGATTTGCAAATCCTTTTCAACCCATATTCAATTGAATGCACTACAAAGACAAAATATTTGATATTCAAACTCAAACTTTATTTTTTTTTGCAAATAATAATTAACTTAGAATTTCATGGCTGCAACACGTGCCAAAGTAGTTGGGAAAGGGCATGTTCACTACTGTGTTACATGGCCTTTCCTTTTAACAACACTCAGTAAATGTTTGGGAACTGAGGAGACACATTTTTTAAGCTTCTCAGGTGGAATTCTTTCCCATTCTTGCTTGATGTACAGCTTAAGTTGTTTAACAGTCCGGGGGTCTCCATTGTGCTATTTTAGGCTTCATAATGCGCCACACATTTTCAATGGGAGACAGGTCTGGACTACAGGCAGGCCAGTCTAGTACCCGCACTCTTTTACTATGAAGCCACGTTGATGTAACACGTGGCTTGGCATTGTCTTGCTGAAATAAGCGGGCCGTCCATGGTAACGTTGCTTGGATGGCAACATATGTTGCTCCAAAACCTGTATGTACCTTTCAGCATTAATGGCGCCTTCACAGATGTGTAAGTTACCCATGTCTTGGGCAATAATACACCCACATACCATCACAGAAGCTGGCTTTTCAACTTTGCGCCTATAATTCAGATGGTTCTTTTCCTCTTTGGTCCGGAGGACACGACGTCCACAGTTTCCAAAAACAATTTGAAATGTGGACTCGTCAGACCACAGAACACTTTTCCACTTTGTATCAGTCCATCTTAGATGAGCTCAGGCCCAGCGAAGCCGACGGCGTTTCTGGGTGTTGTTGATAAACGGTTTTCGCCTTGCATAAGAGAGTTTTAACTTGCACATACAGATGTAGCGACCAACTGTAGTTACTGACAGTGGGTTTCTGAAGTGTTCCTGAGCCCACGAGGTGATATCCTTTACACACTGATGTCGCTTGTTGATGCAGTACAGCCTGAGGGATCGAAGGTTACGGGCTTAGCTGCTTACGTGCAGTGATTTCTCCAGATTCTCTGAACCCTTTGATGATATTACGGACCGTAGATGGTGAAATCCCTAAATTCTTCGCAATAGCTGGTTGAGAAAGGTTTTTCTTCAACTGTTCAACAATTTGCTCACGCATTTGTTGACAAAGTGGTGACCCTCGCCCCATCCTTGTTTGTGAATGACTGAGCATTTCATGGAATCTACTTTTATACCCAATCATGGCACCCACCTGTTCCCAATTTGTCTGTTCACCTGTGGGATGTTCCAAATAAGTGTTTGATGAGCATTCCTCAACTTTATCAGTATTTATTGCCACCTTTCCCAAATTCTTTGTCACGTGTTGCTGGCATCAAATTCTAAAGTCAATGATTATTTGCAAAAAAAAAAAAGTTTATCAGTTTGAACATCAAATATGTTGTCTTTGTAGCATATTCAACTGAATATGGGTTGAAAATGATTTGCAAATCATTGTATTCCGTTTATATTTACATCTAGCATCATTTCCCAACTCATATGGAAACGGGGTTTGTATTTTATGGAGGAATGTAGTTAATCATAGAACTGGCGCCCAATGTTAATAAACAAGTATTGCAGTGTTTCCCACACATTCATTTATTTGTGGCGGCCCGCCACGAAAGAATTACGTCCGCCACAAATGGATTTTTCGGCTTTTGACTCGCGCGACCGCTCATAAAAGCAATGGGACTGTCTGTGAATGTTGCTTGTAGTTACACCTCCGGTGCAGTAGGTGGCGGTAGCCTACTATGCATTGTAACTCCTCCAATAGCACTTAATTCACCTGGTGGGCCAGAAGAAGAAGAAGAAGAAGAAGAAGAAGAGGGACGGACGGACGGGATCAAAATACTCGCCGGCTACTTTTCATAATGATGGCGCTTCCTACGTTTCTACCTCAAACGTCCAAAAGCTGCTGAAAGCCTTGATCCAGGATGCCATGGGGAAAAGAACTTAAATGGTGCCTTTTGGCTACAGTTAGCAGCTTGGTGGCTCATAGCCGGCTAGCTAACGCTTGCTAGCGTGGTAGCATTGCTTCATTTTTACAGGTGTTCTAGGTAGATAGGTTATAGCTGCATCGCTCGCAGCTCGTCATATATTTAACGTTAATCCGCGATTTCTCCGAGCGTTTCACTGACGGTGAGCAGCCTGACGCTGCTTCATTAAAACCGCCGCTGTTTGACTCAGGGACCGGGCAGACGCACATAGTAACAGTCACGTGTTACAATACCGACGAGCTAACGTGTCCAGGTTATAACCCTGTTGTCAATAAACACACATGGACTGAAGCTAAATTGTCCACTGTCCACTGCAGCATGTGAATGCAATGAAAAGAATACAATCTGAGCCAACCAGCTGTTAAAATGTTGTCCAGGTTAATGTTTTGGCCATTAAAGGCCCTTCATTTCAAGATTTCAACTGTGATCGGGCTTTAAACAGGTGGCTGACCTGTTCAGGTGAGTGTAACTGCTACTGGTCAAATAATGTGAAATAGCATTTAATTTTACATGTATGCAATGCCATTTAAATGTAATTATAGATAATAATAATAATAATAATAATAATAAATACTGTGTAGTGTTGTAAATAGTCAACGGGAAGAATTTTAGTAAGATATAAGCCATGAGCACTACACAAATTTTGAAAATCAAGAAAAAAACCTAGGCAGGACAAGTAAAAATATTGGTGCAAGTAGATTTGAGAAGTTAGGCAAGTAGAAAAAAACCTTAACGTTGAACCCTGCATGTGTTGAGCTGCTGCCGCTTAAGGTTGGACGGCACTGTACATAGAGCGGTTCTGCTCGTTAGTAATAAATTCTAATGTTGGATGTTCACTCCTTCACACAGATGAGTATAGAAAAATATTTTCAACGGCCGAAAAGGGCTCGACTTGGAGAGGAGGTAGGCCTACAGTCCGGACCACAGGTGCAACCTGTTCAGCAGCAGCAGCAGGAGGAGGAGGAGGTTGACTGACTGTGGCAGGACACCTCTGCTTCTGTTTCACTTCATGTTGCTGGTAAATAATATGGTTGTAGTAGTAGGCTAAAGTTAAATTATTTAGTATTCACTAATTAAAGGGGCAGAGCTTTAAGAGACATTTTAGCTTTTATATTTTATAAGATATATTTTTTGTAAGAACCACAATTAATAAATATATTTCAGTGAATCACTAATTGTTCAAATCTGTATATAAATATGTACATAAAATGTTGTAATTATATTCCAACTCCGCGTTCTTCTTGGTCATCGCCGCTGCCGCCGCCACCCCCCCCCCCTAACGAATATAAGCTGGACATATTTGTACAGTATGTATGTAATAGGGGTGTCAAAAAAATGTTTATGAATCAATTGCGATTCTTATTTGTAACGATTCTTACTCGATTAAAAAATAATTATTATTAATTGTTTTTTTTAATCTGTCCTTTCCAGTCAAACAAATCATACTGTTGATGTATATGCCCATATTTGCTGTACAGATAAGTAACACCATTTTATTTTAAAGCGCTTTGTCTATTTTATGGAGGAATGTAATTAATCATAGAACTGGCACCCAATGTTATTAAAAAAGTATTGATTATGAATCGAGAATCGTTTTAAATCGAATCATTACCCCCAAGAATAGAATGGAATTGTGTGGTGCCCAAAGATTCACAGCCCTAGTATGTAATAAGTTTATATCACATATTAAATAAGTTTATATCACATATTAGTTTCACGTTTGACATTGATTTGTTGAAATGAATGGACTTTCACATACACATATTCAAATGTTGTGAGGTTCACC
Source organism: Nerophis lumbriciformis (assembly GCF_033978685.3). Taxonomy (NCBI): domain Eukaryota; kingdom Metazoa; phylum Chordata; class Actinopteri; order Syngnathiformes; family Syngnathidae; genus Nerophis; species Nerophis lumbriciformis. The sequence continues at coordinate 17,407,373 of NC_084585.2, forward strand.
TATGTTAGCATGTAGTTCACATAGTCATGCTAGTGTTGCTAACAATTGTGTCCTCTTGTCCTTAGTCTTATGTTGATGTGTGTGATATTTAATTATGTTGGACAAGTGCAGAGTTACAGTGTGTATGTAAAAAGTGAACAAAGTACACAATGGCGCTTCTTAGAAATGCACACTGTATCGAAAACTAACACAGCTAAAAAAGCTACAAACACACAAAATATCATGTTCCCAGCCTGGCATACTAAAAGCCTTTTTTAAACGGTCTAAATTCCAGCATCAAGGCTAGATTTTGGACAACATACTTACAGTACATAATTGTGGGATCGGTCAATAAAATGCTGGTTTATACCATAAGCAAGGTAGCTAATGGGTAAAAAAAAAAAGAAAAAGAAAAGAAAAGCATCTGTGAAATGTAAATACATTTTGCGGAGGAGTCACTTACCTTCGTCGGGTAAACACAAAAGGTGTTGCACCCGGGAAACTTCGCACTCTCGCCAACATCTGCTCATTTGCATCTTTGGTTTGGTCGTCGCCACTGCCGCCTGAGCCAGAAAAAGGCCAAAATCCTTTGGACTTGGAGCCGCTACCACCCATCTTCAGCTGCAGCACATTATTTACTTGGGTCACAGAGCGGCCAGTGGTGCTTCAGTGTTGCTCTACCAGGTGGATGTGACACCATAGGATGCAACACCTGGGGAACTGACAAATCAAGAGACAACGATTATGTATTTTTAGTGCACGGGTACACTTTAATGGAAAATACTTTTAATATGTATTGTAATTAATCGATTTAAACTATTATACAAACATCGGGTCTGGTTCAAATATAGAGATGAGGGTCTTTAATTTGACCTGCTATTGTCTCAAAGTGTTTTATCGTGTGCTCAATGTTTCCTTACCATTATTGCTATGTTGTCTATTACCATTGTTGGTATTGTTCATTCTTCCTACATTGTTGATGCAAATAATTGTTACAGTGTAATAATTATTGTTAACTGTGGTAATGCCACTATGATACATTTGTATTATAATCCTTAAACAAAGTAACAGTGAAACTCAATGTACTAATCACTGAATTGAGAACTGGGGGTGGAATTAAATTAATTATCTTCTTCCCACTCCCTTTCAGGCAAAACTGGACCATCATGCTTACATACCGGTACTGTACATTACCTTTTGTACTATATTAATACGTGTTGTCTACCATGTACTTTTTTTAATGTCATTGCCTGAAATAAATTAATAAATGAAAAAAAAAAGAATGAAAGTCAGCTTTTAAGCTAGCCAGCAGTCAGCGCACTAGATAAGTAGTACTTTATTGATTCCTTCAGGAGAGTTGCCTCAGGAAAAATTAAATTCCAGCAGCAGTGTACAGAATTGAGATCAAATTTGAAAAATAAATAATAAATAGTAGGGGTTATTGTTATTGTTTTGCATCCCCTGTCATCCTGGTACCTCCCCCCAGAGAGGAGTTGTACAGATGGCGTGTGGGACAAAGGAGTTTTTTTAGTCTACTAGTCCTGCACTTGGGGTGAAGCAGTCTAGCACTGAACAGGCTCCTCTGGCTACTGATAACGCTATGCAGAGGGTGACTGGCATCATTCATGATGCTCATTAGTTTTTCCACAGTCCTCTTCTCTGCCACCGTCACCAATGAGTCCAGTTTTATTCCCAGCTAGCTGCTTCTCCAGGAAATGAATACAATCACTGTGTGAATCACGATTAATCATTATAATGGTAATCATTACATCCCTACTCCAAACACAGAAATGATCCAAACCCGAAAAACTCACACATTGGGGATAAAAATGCTGCAATTAAATAAACGCTGCAGGATAAAAAAAAATATTTAAAAAAAAAATGCTAAAGAAGACATGCAGGATGCTGACAAGAAAGTTGGCGGAGTGAAAATGTAAAAATGTTTTATTTCTAAAAATACTTTTTAAAATATTAGTCTTTAAAGGCGGATTTTCCTAGGTTTGGCACTCATGGTAGCCTCGCTAACTTCTGTTTTGTTCTGTGAACTTTCAGCATTTCTGTTATGCAGTTTTGACATTTGCAGCTTTACCTTTCCTTGTTTTTAATTCAGCAGCACTTGTGGTATGTGTGTGTGTTTTTAGTCTTGGATCATTTCGGCGTTTAGAGCTTTTTGGACGTTGCTCGCGTTTGCCACCGTCAGTGAGTATTACTAATAAATAGAGATGGTCGATATTATCGGCCGATAAATGCTTTAAAATGTAATATCGGAAATTATCGGTATCGGTTTCAATAAGTAAAATGTATGACTTTTTAAAACGCCGCTGTGTACACGGATGTAGGGAGAAATACAGAGCGCCAATAAACCTTAAAGGCACTGCCTTTGCGTGCCGGCCTAATCACACAATATCTACGGCTTTTCACACACACAAGTGAATGCAAGGCATACTTGGTCAACAGACATACAGGTCACACTGAGGGTGGCCGTATAAAAAACTTTAACACTGTTACAAATAAGCGCCACACTGTGAACCCACACCAAACAAGAATGACAAACACATTACGGGAGAACATCTGCACCGTAACACAACATAAACACAACAGAACAAATACCCAGAACCCCTTGAAGCACTAACTCTTCCGGGACGCTACAATATACACCCCCCCGCCCCCCACACACACACACCTCAACCCCGCCCCCAAGCTGCTGTTTTGAGGCACGTTAAAAAAAAATGCACTTTGTTACTTCAATAATAAATATGGCAGTGCCATGTTGGCATTTTTTCCCATAAATTGAGTTGATTTATTTTGGAAAACCTTTTTACATTGTTTAATGCATCCAGCGGGGCATCACAACAAAATTAGGCATAATAATGTGTTAATTCCACGACTGCATATATCGGTATCGGTCGATATCGAAATCGGTAATTAAGAGTTGGACCATATCGGACTATCGGATATCGGCAAAAAAGCCATTATCGGACATCTCTAGTAATCACTACATCCTTACTCCAAACACAGAAATGATCTCAACCCGAAAAACTCACATTGGGGATAAAAATGCTGCAATTAAATAAACGCTGCAGGATAAAAAAAATATTTTAAAAAATGCAAAAGAAGACATGCAGGATGCTGACAAGAAAGTTGGCAGAGTAAAAAGGTACAAATGTTCTATTCTTAAAAATATTTTTTTAAATATTAGTCTTTAAAGGCGGATTTTCCTAGGTTTGGCACTCATGGTAGCCTCGCTAACTTCTGTTTTGTTCTGTGAACTTGAAGCATTTCTGTCATGCAGTTGTTTTGACATTTGCAGCTTTACCTTTGCTTCTTTTTAATTCAGCAGCATTTGTGGTATGTGTGTGTGTTTTTAGTCTTGGATCATTTCTGCGTTTAGAGCTTTTGGACGTGGCTCGCGTTTGCCACTGTAAGGGAGTATTACTAATAAATAATGCATTAAAAACAAACCAAGGCAATTTATTATTTTTATCATACGCTAAACTACAGACACATACTGAGGTTTGGAGTCTTTCGGTTAGCTCGTAGGTCAGTAGCTAACACTTAGTTGGACAAGGTGAACACACCCTTACACGACTTGAGTGACGTCACTAGCTCAAAAACATGAGTTACAAGCAGGATTTGGTTGAGTTGAATAAAACGAGTGGTCCAGATATTAGGTAGATGATGTCAATATGACATGATGTGCTGTCGCGACTGAATAAACCCTATCAGAATATGGCATTGACTCAGGTCAGACCCGACTTATAGTAGGGCTTTGCAGCATGACGCTGTTAAAAGCTAACATTAGACGCTTCACAAACTCTTGACAGTTATGGCATTCGGCTTGGTTCAAAACATACCCACTCTATTTTATAGTCCAAAATGTATGTTTTCCTTGGCGAACTGGGCCCGATGGCTGGCTGATTTTGGCAGCACAATAAAGACCGAGCAGCACAAGTAGCTAGCTAGAAATGCTAGTGGGAGGGAGTTCTTCTCTCGTCGGCCACTGCTGATGGAGAGAGCCTCGTTGACATGTACTGCCCCCTACAGGACAGGAGTGAAATTGCAGTAATTGAATTACACTGTCAGAATCCTGCTGAGACCCACACAGGGCAGTAGATAGATAGATGGATGGATGGATGGATGGATGGATGGATGGATGGATGGATGGATGGATGGATGGATGGATAGATAGATAGATAGATAGATAGATAGATAGATAGATAGATAGATAGATAGATAGATAGATAGATAGATAGATAGATAGATAGATAGATAGATAGATAGTACTTTATTGATTCCTTCAAGAGAGTTCACTCAGGAAAAGTACAATTCCAGCAGCAGTGTACAGAATTGGATACATCATTTGAAAAGTAAAAAGTAAATAATAAATAATGGAGGTATATTTTGTGTATGTTTTAGTCATTTCATTCTCTTTTCATGGATGGAAATTGAAAAACAAAGATCCCTGGTTTATTTTCATTTTTCATTTTCATTTTCATTTTTTCATTTATTTATTTATTTCAGGCAATAACATAAACAAAAAGTACAAAGTTGACAACACATAATAGTATAAATTAATATAATGCAAAAGGTAATGTATAGTATGTAATGCATGATTGTCCAGTTTTGCCTGAAAGGGAGTGGGAAGAAGATCATTTATTTAATCCCACCCCCAGTTCTCCATTCAGTGATTATTCCCATGAGTTTCGCTGTTACTTTGTTTAAGGATTATAATACAAAAGTTGTATCATAGTGGCATTACCACAGGTAACAATAATTATTACACTGTAACAATAATTTGTATCAACAATGTAGGAAGAATGAATATACCAACAATGGTAATAGACAAAATACCAACCAATTTCATTTTAAGGTACAAAAAAAAACAATAAAAACAAAAAGTGTTATTCTTTTTTGGCGTCGAAGGTCAACAACTACATCTGAGAAATATGACCTTAGAGGAAATATAACCTTAGAGCAGTGGTTTCCAACCTTTTTTGCACCACGGACCGGTTTAATGTAGCCATTATTTTCAGGGACCGGCTTCCCATTTGTGCCAGATAAATGCAGCAAAAATAAGTGCGTGAAAGAAAAATACAACTCACTATAACGCTGAATTAGTGGGAACCCTGGGCTTGTTATTTTTGCAATGAGATGCAGATGGAAATCAGCCTTTGGCTACAATCTGTCACAATTCTATTTTATATGTTCATTAATGTGCATTGTATCATGCCACAAAGCTATAACAAATATAACAAATGGCAAATTAGTATGAGTGTTATTGTACATCTATAAACAAGCTTATTGGTGTGTCTAGAGCATGGGTGTCAAACTCTGGCCCGCGGGCCAAATTTGGCCCGCCGTGTAATTTCACTTGGCCCTTCAAATTAACACCTAAAGCTGGCCCGCCGATTATATATTGCGGCTGTGGCGCGGTAACACCTAATGTTGTGTCGTTTGCGAATGAGTCGTTCGAACGAACAAATCTTTTAAGTGAACGTACTGAACCGAATCACTTTATGGACTGATTCGTTCCTTTCTCAGTTCAGTTGAGCTCCGCCGCGACCATGCCGGTATGAGTGGAACTGGCGCATTCTGTGACTCACTGAACCTTTGACGTCGGCGATAGACGCAGCCAGCTACTCATCATGGGGGCGGGGGGAGGGACTGAGCGAACGATTCGTTCACCGCGGATTAACGACATGAATCACTCAGTGAACAACAGAATCAGGACTCGCGAACCTACTGACACAGAGAACTGACTGTGTCGCGGACAGATGTGGGTAGTAACGCGCTACATTTACTCCGTTACATCTACTTGAGTAACTTTTGGGATAAATTGTACTTCTAAGAGTAGTTTTAATGCAACTTACTTTTACTTTTACTTGAGTATATTTATAGAGAAGAAACGCTACTTTTACTCCGCTACTTTTATCTACATTCAGCTCGCTACTCGCTACTCATTTTTATCGATCTGTTAATGCACGCTTTGTTTGTTTTGGTCTGTCAGACAGACCTTCAAAGTGCCTGCGTTACTGGTGACGTTTCACTCCGTTCCACCAATAAAATGCAGTCACTAGTGACGTTTGACTCCGTTCCACCAATCAGATGCAGTCACTGGTGACGTTGGACCAATCAAACAGAGCAAGGCGGTCACATGACCTGACTTAAACAAGTTGAAAAACTTATTGGGGTGTTACCATTTAGTGGTCAATTGTACAGAATATGTACTGTACTGTGCAATCTACTAATAAGTTTCAATCAATCAATCAAAAGTGTGAAGGAAAAAAGACACTTTTTAATTTCAAACGTACATCCCGTCACAAGCCTAAAGACTGACTGCACAGTTCCTGTCTTCACAATAAAAGTGCCGCTTCATCGCGCCTGCGCTTTCAAAATAAGAGTCTCCAAAAGCCAGCGCAAACAAGCTAGCAAGCTACGGAATTTGCCGCCAATGTATTTCTTGTAAAGTGTGTGAAAACGAATATGGAAGCTGGACAAATAAGATACCAAAAACCAACCACTTTCATGTGGTATTAGACAGAAAGGAGGAACTTTTTTTCTCCTGCATTTGAAAACGTGGACGTTAAGCACTGCTGTCTGATTACACTCAATGCAAGTCATCAGAATCAGGTAATACACCAACTTGTATTCTTGTCAACATGAAAGAAAGGAATCTATATGTGTTAAACATGCATGTATATTCATTAAAACACCTTTAACATGTAAACAAAAACGGCAAAATAAATAAATATAAATGATATACTGTATATATCAATGTATGTGTATATATGTATATATATATATATATATATATATATATATATATATATATATATATATATATATATATATATATATATATATATATATATATGATATGTGTGTGTATGTTACTCATCAGTTACTCAGTACTTGAGTAGTTTTTTCACAACATACTTTTTACTTTTACTCAAGTAAATATTTGGGTGACTACTCCTTACTTTTACTTGAGTAATAAATCTCTAAAGTAACAGTACTCTTACTTGAGTACAATTTCTGGCTACTCTACCCACCTCTGGTCGCGGAGGAGGACGTCACATTGAGGCTCTCGTTCAGTCACTGTGCGTGTCGTTCATTGGGTGCTGAGGGCTTGTGTCGTTCGCGAACTGACACACTCCGAGATCTGCCGCTTGGGAAGCTGTTACTGACTGACTCATGATTCGCCGACCTGCACACAGAACTGCTGTTGCAGAAGTGATTCAGGTTCATGTACTGAACTGTACTGACTGTGGCGCTGTGTCAGTCACTCACTGCCTGGTGTACTGCATGCACAGAGCTGTGTAGGGACTCACGTTCACCCTATTTGCTGCTTCTCCCGCGAATGTCTGCACTGTACTGTACTACGCACGCCCCCCCTCCTATTTTTTTTTTTTGTGGGGGGGGGATTCGGTGAACGAATTTTTTGAACGACTCAATTTAAGGAACTGATTCTAGTGATTCAGTACAGTCAAAAGAACTGTCATTCCCATCACTAGTAACACCGCTAATTCTAATACTTGCCAACCCTCCCGGGAGTCTTCTAAACTTCAGCGCCCCTCCGGAAAATCGTCAGGTCTGCTTTTCAGCCAGTCCAACGAGTGCTGGCCCAGTCACATAACATGTGCGGCTTCTGCCCGCACACACAATCGAATGCAACGCATACTTCATCAACAGCGATACAGGTTACACTGAGGGTAGCCGAAAATAAAAAACATTAACACTGTTAGAAATATACGCCACACTGTGAATCCACACCTAACAAGAATGACAAACACATTTCGGGAGAACATCCGCACCGTAACACAACATAAACACAACAGAACAAATACACAGAACCCTTTGCAGCACTAACTATTCCGGGACACTACAAAGTGTGTGTGTGTGGGGGGGGGAGGTTTGGTGGTAGCGGGGGGTGTATTTTGTAGCGTCCCGGAAGAGTAAGTGCTGCAAAGGATTCTGGGTATTTGTTCTGTTGTGTTTATGTTGTGTTACGGTGCGGATATTCTCCCGAAATGTGTTTGTCATTCTTGTTTGGTGTGGATTCACAGTGTGGTGTATATTTCTAACAGTGTTAAAGTTTGTTATACGGCCACCCTCAGTGTAACCTGTATCGCTGTTGATCAAGTATGGGTTGCATTCACTCGTGTGTGCGTGCAGAAGCCGCACATATCTTGTGACTGGGTCTGAACGATGTTAGAATGGATGAAAAGCGGACGTGACGATAGCTCGTTGAGGACGTTAAAGGAAGTGCATTTAAAGCACGCCCCCAAGACTGTGGTCCGGGTGGACGAGATATAATGACTGATGAACACCTTCGTTCGATAATGAAGGTTGCCTCAGCTCAAAGCCTGAGCCCCAACATTAATGAACTAGCATCCAAGAAAAGATGGCAGGTATCTGGCTTGGGCACATCAGATTAGATCATTGTGTTGCAAACTGAGCAGTTTAAAGTCCTGAATGGTTGTTGTATTCATTGTTATATTATTTTCAAAGTTATTAGCCCGTGGAAAAAGTTAATGTTGAAGGCTGCAAATAGAAAAGAGGCATTTCATTTTTATTTAAATTGTATTTGATATGCCATTGATATTTTTTTATTATTATTATTATTATTTGAAAACTCGATTTTGCATGTCACTATAAAGTTATATAAGCCTTGCTTGTTTAATATTCAATGCAAAACTTGTTTGGGTCCCTATTAAAAGGTTAATTTGTTCAACCTTGGCCCGCGGCTTTGTTCAGTTTTAAATTTTGGCCCACTCTGTATTTGAGTTTGACACCCCTGGTCTAGAGGGACAGGTGAAAGTTAAAGGGGAACATTATCACCAGACCTATGTAAGCGTCAATATATACCTTGATGTTGCAGAAAAAAGACCATATATTTTTTTAACCGATTTCCGAACTCTAAATGGGTGAATTTTGGCGAATTAAACGCCTTTCTAATATTCGCTCTCGGAGCGATGACGTTGTGACGTCACATCGGGAAGTAATCCGCCATTTTCTCAAACACAGAGTCAAATCAGCTCTGTTATTTTCCGTTTTTTCGACTGTTTTCCGTACCTTGGAGACATCATGCCTCGTCGGTGTGTTGTCGGAGGGTGTAACAACACGAACAGGGACAGATTCAAGTTGCACCAGTGGCCCAAAGATGCGAAAGTGGCAAGAAATTGGACGTTTGTTCCGCATTCTTTACCGACGAAAGCTATGCTACGACAGAGATGGCAAGAATGTGTGGATATCCTGCGACACTCAAAGCAGATGCATTTCCAACGATAAAGTCAAAGAAATCTGCCGCCAGACCCCCATTGAATCTGCCGGAGTGTGTGAGCAATTCAGGGACAAAGGTCCTCGGTAGCACGGCAAGCAATGGCGGCAGTTTGTTCCCGCAGACGAGCGAGCTAAACCCCCTGGATGTCTTGGCTCACACCGTCCCTTATGCCACCGAAGATGATCAAGAGAAGAATATCGACCCTAGCTTCCCTGGCCTGCTGACATCAACTCCAAAACTGGATAGATCAGCTTTCAGGAAAAGAGCGCGGATGAGGGTATGTCTACAGAATATATTAATTGATGAAAGTTGGGCTGTCTGCACTCTCAAAGTGCATGTTGTTGCCAAATGTATTTCATATGTTGTAAACCTAGTTCATAGTTGTTAGTTTCCTTTAATGCCAAACAAACACATACCAATCGTTGGTTAGAAGGCGATCGCCGAATTCGTCCTCGCTTTCTCCCGTGTCGCTGGCTGTCGTGTCGTTTTCGTCGGTTTCGCTTGCATACGGTTCAAACCGATATGGCTCAATAGCTTCAGTTTCTTCTTCAATTTCGTTTTCGCTACCTGCCTCCACACTTCACTATGTGACGTCACAGGAAAATGGACGGGTGTATATAACGATGGTTAAAATCAGGCACTTTGAAGCTTTTTTTAGGGATATTGCGTGATGGGTACAATTTTGAAAAAAAACTTCGAAAAATAAAATAAGCCACTGGGAACTGATTTTTAATGGTTTTAACCCTTCTGAGATTGTGATAATGTTCCCCTTTAAGTCGGAGAAAATGCGGTCATTTATAAATGATTTAATGTTTCTCTGCGGCCTGGTAGCAAATGTGTCACGGACCGGTACCGGTCCCCGGACCGGTGGTTGGGGACCACTGCTTTAGAGGAAATATAACCTTAGAGGAAATATAACCTTAGAGGAAAATCTAATTTAAAACATTTGTATGCCCGTACAACACTTACAACCTTTAGCATATCTGTATATGGAATTAAATTACGGAATGGATTATGCAAAGGAAATATAACTTTAGAGGAAAATTTAATTTAAAACATTTGTATGCCCGTACAACATTTAAAACATTTAGCATATCTGTATGTGGAATTAAATTATGGAATAGATTAACCAAAGAAATCAAACAAAGCACCAGTATGATTCAGCTTAAAAGACTGTTCAAACTACAAGTGTTCACAAAGTACACAGAACAAGAATTATGATGAACATCTTGAACCCTTTTTGTCAGGTTCAAACACCGAACTATCTATTAAACAGGACAAGAAGTAAGGAATCAAACAGAGACAGGATTCAATTTAGCTCATGCGGAGAGCACGTGGAACTGCACCCTCGTACAGTGTCACCCCACGCTCTGAGGAAAAAGTTCCCGCGCTTCACCATTTATTTGGGCATTTCCCTGATTACATAGCTGAAGCTGCTTCTAAGGGGATGGGTCACATTATGCAGCAGCCTAGCACTGGTTCATAAACAGTTAAAACAAAATGTGCTTGGACCGGTGTCAGGTTTGCCCCTTCTCTGCTCGTCTGCCTTATCTTCTTGGAGACTTCGGGTCCTGATAAGGCCCCTCCCGTGGCTGTCCAGATCTGAAAAACAGACACTTCTACGACAAGGCCCATTCCAGACACACAGTGGAGATTTACAAGCTGTCCGCCTTTGCATGATAAAACAAGAACAGCTTTGTGAGCACAAGTGGATAGTAACCAGGGTCACCTGAACTGCAAGCAAACAAGTTGTGTGATAACTTATATACAATTATTCTGACACTTTCCCCCCCCTTTTTTTTATTGAGACAAAGATTATGTATGTATTTAATGTTTGTTTACTTACTTTGGTATATTATTTATGTATTATTTATTTGTTCACTGTTCACGGAAATGGGATAAAACTGCTATGGTATGAAAAGGGGTAGGATTAAATAAGCTTTGCTTCTCCTACTCCTTTTCGGACGTGCTGTAATGAAACAACTGGAAATGTGTGATGCATTACATTGTATCGTATTTATGTTTGAAATAAACTGAAACTGAACTGAACTGAACTGAACTAAAAGACGGTTTGATTCTTATATTCCATTCAACAAAAATTTAAATCCCGGGTAAACAAAAACAGAAGAACAGACAAAAACGGATGATTTTTCATATTTCAACAACGGAACTGGAAGTAGTGAATTAAAGACATGACTGCTGAATGGCCTGTAAGAAAAGGCACTGTACTATAGTGGTGTATATATATGTTTATACTATAGTGTATATACCAGGGGTCCCCAAAGTTTTTGACTCTGGGGCCGCATTGGGTTAAAAAAAATGTGGCCGGGAGCCGGGCTGTATATAAATATTCATATATACATACGTTAGGTCAGGGAAAAACACAGAGGCTATTTCATCCCTACAAGCCTATTTCGCAGGTTTCCCTGCTCTTCAGGAGATTTCAGGGAAACCTGCGAAACAGGCTTGTAGGGATGAAATAGCCTCTGTGTTTTTTCCTGACCTAACGTATATTCCGCTCTACCCCGGTATTGAGCACTGTATAACGCAGGGGTCCCCAAACTATGGCCCGCGGGCCGGATCCGGCCCCCCAGCATCCAAAATCCAGCCCACAGAAAGTCCCAAGTTGAAAAAAAAAGTTTTTTTATTTTATTTTTTTTAATTTTTGTATTTTTTTTAATCTTTCCTTTCTAATCCATTTTCTACCGCTTGTTACTCTTGGTGTCTCCTAGCCGCTCAGGCAAATCATATTGTCTAAAAATGAATTTTCCCATTGATAACTTGACAATGTTAAATGTTGATGAACATCAATGTTAATTGATGTTAAATGACAAAACAGATTATAAAGACAATGTGTGTGTATATATATACATATATATATATATATATATACAAACCCTGTTTCCATATGAGTTGGGAAATTGTGTTAGATGTAAAGATAAACGGAATACAATGATTTGCAAATCATTTTCAACCCATATTCAGTTGAATATGCTACAAAGACAAGATATTTGATGTTCAAACTGATGAACTTTTTTTTTTTTTTGCAAATAATCATTAACTTTAGAATTTGATGCCAGCAACATGTGACAAAGAAGTTGGGAAGGGTGGCAATAAATACTGATAAAGTTGAGGAATGCTCATCAAACACTTATTTGGAACATCCCACAGGTGAACAGGCAAATTGGGAACAGGTGGGTGCCATGATTGGGTATAAAAGTAGATTCCATGAAATGCTCAGTCATTCACAAACAAGGATGGGGCGAGGGTCACCACTTTGTCAACAAATGCATGAGCAAATTGTTGAACAGTTTAAGAAAAACTTTTCTCAACCAGCTATTGCAAGGAATTTAGGGATTTCACCATCTACGGTCCGTAATATCATCAAAGGGTTCAGATAATCTGGAGAAATCACTGCACGTAAGCAGCTAAGCCCGTGACCTTCGATCCCTCAGGCTGTACTGCATCAACAAGCGACATCAGTTTGTAAAGGATATCACCACATGGGCTCAGGAACACTTCAGAAACCCACTGTCAGTAACTACAGTTGGTCGCTACCTCTGTAAGTGCAAGTTAAAACTCTCCTATGCAAGGCGAAAACCGTTTATCAACAACACCCAGAAACGCCGTCGGCTTCGCTGGGCCTGAGCTCATCTAAGATGGACTGATACAAAGTGGAAAAGTGTTCTGTGGTCTGACGAGTCCACATTTCAGATTGTTTTTGGAAACTGTGGACGTCGTGTCCTCCGGACCAAAGAGGAAAAGAACCATCCGGATTGTTATAGGCGCAAAGTTGAAAAGCCAGCATCTGTGATGGTATGGGGGTGTATTAGTGCCCAAGACATGGGTAACTTACACATCTGTGAAGGCACCATTAATGCTGAAAGGTACATACAGGTTTTGGAGCAACATATGTTGCCATCCAAGCAACGTTACCATGGAAGCCCCTGCTTATTTCAGCAAGACAATGCCAAGCCACGTGTTACAACAACGTGGCTTCATAGTAAAAGAGTGCGGGTTCTAGACTGGCCTGCCTGTAGTCCAGACCTGTCTACCATTGAAAATGTGTGGCGCATTATGAAGCCTAAAATACCACAACGGAGACCCCCGGACTGTTGAGCAACTTAAGCTGTACATGGGTGGCATAGCTCGGTTGGTAAATTTTTTTAACCCAATGCGGCCCCCGAGGCAAAAAGTTTGGGGACCCCTGGTATAACGGATAAACCTCAGAAACCTTGACTACATTATATATATATATATATATATATATATAAGGGCTGTGAATCTTTGGGTGTCCCACGATTCGATTCAATATCGATTTTTGGGGTCACGATTCAATTCAAAATCAATTTTTTTTTTCAATTCAACACGATTCTTGATTCAAAAACGATATTTTCCCGATTCAAAAGGATTCTCTATTCATTCAATACATAGGATTTCAGCAGAATCTACTCCAGTCTGCTGACATGCAAGCAGAGTAGTAGATTTTTGTAAAAAGCTTTTATAATTGTAAAGGACAATGTTTTATCAATTGATTGCAATAATGTAAATTTGTTTTAACTATTAAATGAACCAAAAATATGACTTATTTTATCTTTGTGAAAATATTGGACACAGTGTGTTGTCAAGCTTATGAGAAGCGATGCAAGTGTAAGGCACTGTGACACTATTGTTCTTTTTTTAATTTTTTTTATAAATGTCTAATGATAATGTCAATGAGGGATTTTTAATCACTGCTATGTTGAAATTGTAACTAATATTGATACTGTTGTTGATAATATTCATTTTTGTTTCACTACTTTTGGTTTGTTCTGTGTCGTGTTTGTGTCTCCTCTCAATTACTCTGTTTATTGCAGTTCTGAGTGTTGCTGGGTCGGGTTTGGTTTTGGAATTGGATTGCATTGTTATGGTATTGCTGTGTATTGTTTTGTTGGATTGATTAATTAAAAAAAAAAAAAAAGATTTAAAAAATGAGAATCGATTCTGAATTGCACAACGTGAGAATCGCAATTCGAATTCAAATCGATTTTTTCCCACACCCCTAATATATATATACATATTCCTTGCGCACTAATTGACTGAAAGAGCGTGCACTTGCTGCGGCGTGAGCGTAATGTCACGTTATCGATTTGTAAAATGCATTATTAGACAATATGATTTGCCTAAGAGGCTAGGAGACACTGAGAGTAACAAGCGGTAGAAAATTGATTAGAAAGGACAGATTTTTAAAAATAATAATAAAAAAATAAAAAATAAAATATATATATATATATATATATATATATATATATATATATATATATATATATATATATATATATATATATATATATATATATATATATATATATAGGGCTTCACGGTGGCAGAGGGGTTAGTGCATCTGCCTCACAATACGAAGGTCCTGAGTAGTCTTGGGTTCAATCCCGGGCTCGGGATCTTTCTGTGTGGAGTTTGCATGTTCTCCCCGTGACTGCGTGGGTTCCCTCCGGGTACTCCGGCTTCCTCCCACTTCCAAAGACATGCACCTGGGGATAAGTTGATTGGCAACACTAAATTGGCCCTAGTGTGTGGATGTGAGTGTGAATGTTGTCTGTCTATCTGTGTTGGCCCTGCGATGAGGTGGCGACTTGTCCAGGGTGTACCCCGCCTTCCGCTTGATTGTAGCTGAGATAGGCTCCAGCGCCCCCGCGACCCCAAAGGGAATAAGCGGTAGAAAATGGATGGATGGATGGATATATATATATATATATATATATATATATATGTATATATATATTTTTTTTTTAACCTGGGACTTCCCGCGGGCTGGATTTCGGATGCTTTCAGGCCATATCTGGCCCGCGGGCCGTGGTTTGGGAACCCCTGGTATATACTATAGTCGTGTATCATACGTGATCATCAGAATCAGCTTTAACACACAAGGAATTTGACTTGGTAGACTGTGCCCTCTTTGCTCAATGTAAACAATAAATATTAATGAATTACCCCAAGTAAGTACTTAAATAACTAATATGTGCAAGGCTAATAAGGTAAATGTGCAGTGGTGAATAGAGCGAAGAGCAAACAGCTGGTGAAGTGAACATGAATTAGTCCATTCACAGTGACAGATTAGCAACAGGTCTGACACTTTGTGACTGTGTAGTGTTCATCAGAGTGGGGGAAGAAAGTGTTCTTGTGAGGGGTTGTTTTTCCTAACAGCGGCAGATTTTTTTCTCCCCCACTTTTGTGTGATATGTCCGAAGAGAGTTTTGTAGATGTCAGTCCTCGTGCCATGTCTGAAAATCATTTCTGTGTTGGGTTCCAATACATTTAAGCCAGAGTCACAGACACACAGGTACGGTAGTTAGGAACTGTCCCCACTTTTACTTAAAACAGAGAATGAGAAAAAATATTCAGTCTAAGCCTGGGCCCCTGGAGAGGGGGTCCAGACTGAGACCAAGGAAGAAAACAAACCTTATAGCCATATCACACATAAACATGCAAGTAAGAGAGAAACATAAAAAAAAAACAAAGGACATTAAAGACATCAAAAGAGCAGAGCTGATGCAACCAGCTGCCACTCCAGCAGTGCCACTTCTACACACAAAAGTAAAACAACAACAAAAACAAAACAAAAAAATTGACCAATAATATGTATTGCGCACACACAATTGCACCATGCATAGACAAAAACATAATTTCAACACCCACACACACTGTGGTGGCCTCTGCGGTGTTCCACGCCATCGTCTGCTGGGGTGGAGGGTGCATGGCCAGAGACAGGAGCAGACCCAACAAAGCAACCAAGGGAGCCGACTCCACCCTCGGCCAACCGCCAACTCTCGGCCAGTGTCCAGTCTGCATGGATGAGCGAGGATGCGTTCAAGGAGACCGAGGTGTCCGATACCTACTCATTCAGCCAAGACACTGTGAAGCCCGTCCGTCCCGGCGCTTAGCACCAGCTCCACAGCCCTGTCTCTTCAGCCGCATCTCCTCTCCTCAAGTCTCTGGTGTGGCAGAGACCCAGCAGCTGGTCTCCATGGCCAAAAGGCTCCCAGGAGGCACAGAGCCCACATAAAAGCACCGCAGAAGTCACGAAAGTGCCACCCCTTGTCGCACATCTCCAAAGGGTTCCGAACCAAAAGGCAAAAAAAACACAAAAACAACACAAGAAAACAAGAGGGAAACACCAGGAACACAAAAGGATGAGCACAGAGCTCCTGCCACCAGCAGCCACTACAGCGGCTCCATCGTGGAAATAAAAAATAAAAAAAGTCATTCAATTTCTATTCATGAAAAGCAAATTAAATGACCAAAACATATGAAAAAACAAACTTGCAGGTTTTTTTGTTTTTTTTTTACATTAAGCAATTGTTTTGGGTGAAAAGAGAATACTGCATGTTTTTTTCCTTCTATAATGTGTTCATTATTTTCATTTTTCTACATTACTTTTTAAAATGACACTCATGAACCCCTCAGACCATCAGTTTATTAGAATACACTATAAACACAATTTATCAAACACATTTCCACAGCCACCGCCACTAAAGTGCCAACATGTTTTAATTCAAACATTTGATGAAATAAAACTACTCTTTATGACTCGTGTGCTTGTGAAACCACGACAAATAACCTAAACAAAGCAGGATGACTCTCAATCCAGTTATTTACTTATTTACACTGGCACTGCTGTCACAAAAACATTCACATTAAATGTACATCCAGTATCTCTGGTAAACTTTATTAAAACAAGTCGTTCCCTTTGACACTGGAGTTCCGTATCAATTGTGGATTTGCCCAAAGTCAAGCAGGAGCAGTAATCCTGGCCATGGCCCTGGTCATCAGGTCTCGAGCATAAGCATAGCGCCTCACTATTTGCCGTGAATGCTCCTCTTCCTCACGCTGCAGGATCCGCAGGAAGTTGCACAGCTCGGGAAAGCTGAACGCATCCCACTATGAAGAATCAGAACATCATTTAATTCACATACTGTTAGTATTGTGTACAATTTGGACATTTCAACTTTACTTATTTATTATATTTGTGTAAGTTTTGCATACTTTCCTTAAAATTAATATGTGAAACGAAAAATATATTCAAATAAACATTACTTGAGACATATTGATATAGAAATGTTGTTACGTTCTAGAGGTGTCTCGGCTTTTTCCACTTTTGATACCGATATTGCAGCATTGGCTGTTGGTCAATACCGATAGAAAGCTTGAGCAGAGTCGGAAATAGACCGTAAAGTATTTATTGAAAGTTGTCATATTTCCTTTTCTTACACTTCTGAGTCTCATTTTCAAGTATGCCTTCATTTCAGTTTGTCCTAAGTGTGTTGCTGCAGTCAGGAAATAAAGTAGTCTTTGCCATTGAATTGAATGTACCACTCTTGTATTTTGTTTAGCTCCACAAACTGTTCATACTGTAAGTATTGCACTTATTACACACCATCTGTCTGATTGGAACTTGCATCTTAGATGGAATTTTCATTTTCAAAGATGGAGGTGTTGAAATCCCCATGTAAAATCGATAAAGCTAATTAGTAGCATGTATATAGCATATCAAATGTAAATTAGCATCAAGCTACCACGTTTGTTTTAATGCATTTCTTTTTTATTGGAATGTCACAGAGAAGCTATTGTGTGTCTCATGTAAGTTATACTGACATATTTTACTATGATACCTGTTTTTTGCTGATATCGGACCGTTATTTGATCGGGACACTTCTATTAAAAACATTTTTGAAAATAACAATTCAATAAAAGTAATGTTAAATATTTCAGAATTATTTGTGTCACCTGTGAAATTTCAAGTTGTAACCCAACACAATAGAATGCGGTTTTACTAATTAATTATAATTTTAGGAGTGTCCCCATCCGATATCGATATCAGATATTGCTCCAGCATCAGCAAAAAAACAAGCTGCTGGCTTGAGTCTAAAATCTCTGATATAAACTCCGATACAAGCAGTCCTGCAGCGTGATTACTTGTGCAAAACTGAAGAGTCAGTTAACATCTAATGTCTTCCAATTAGCACACTTTTCTTTACTTTTAGTCAAGTCATTTACAAAAGGTAAACATGGTAGGCTATAGGCTACTAAAAGCTAGCAGCTACACAACAGCTAAGCACACAATAGCATACAAATGAGACATACGTAAAAGTTGTCCTTCATTAAACAATATGGCAGTATAAAACAACACATTTGTCAATATAAACAAATATCAAATAATTATAGCTTCATATTACTTACACATAAAAAGTCTCCAAGGTAGTATGTATTAAAAAGTATCCAGAAACAAACGTGTCTGCATCATTCAACTTACTGCCTTATGAGCCTAACATCTCGCCAAAACACAAATTACTACTCCACCTCGACTTAAAGGGGAACTGCACTTTTTTTGGAATTTTGCCTATTGTTCACAATCATTATGAAAAACCAGAAGACGGATATTTTTGTTTTTAATACATGAACTCGTAAATAAATGTAAATAAAAATAAGCTTACAACGAAGCCAATGGGAGGTCCTCTTTTCTGCCCATAAACTGAAATATATAATCATCCCAAAACCACCAACAATAATCTATTTACATTTTGTGATTTGAATATTACCCAAGTATTAGTGATATTGTTATTATAAGCGCTAATGCAGACAAACTATTTATAGCGGCGCATTGATCACCAGCTTGTGTGCCTATAATGACATCATCGAGTGGTAAACTGCTACCTTGCTTCCTTACTTGTGGAAGTTTATTTATTGTAGATCATAAATCATGCCTCTCACCCTAGAAGGATGAGGACATATTCCGACAAGTTGGTACACTTTGACAGCCTATTTCGACCTGAAAATGGCGAGAACGACATGAAAAGACGCTTGGTTCCAACCCCCTTTTCTTCGCAAGGTTTATGAGTCATTCTTCATCTAAACCGGAATATAGCAAGATTCTATCAGTCGGCATCCTAATGACAGCAGACCTTGTACAGTAAGTGATGTTTTATTATGTTTGAAAAAAAACAACGTCGTGATGCATTTTTTAAAATTAATGCGCCGCTCATGCTTAAAATACGTAAATATTATAATATTATATTTCTAATATATACTTACAGCCTGTATATAAAACCTTAATGAAGGTGTTTGGATGTTTTAAGGGCTGTATAGGCCGAATAGAGCGACTCTCATCGGCTCAATTATAAGTGGACTTTTGATCGCATTTATTTACAATCTCAAATGCATAAAAAAAGAAAAACATATGTGTTCTTGTCTTACATAAGGATTGTGAATGATAGGCAACATTCTATTAAAAAAGTGCAGTTCCCCTTTAAAGACAGCATAAGTCTGTCATAATGTTAGTGTTTTTCATACCTACCATTGTTCTCGGACAAATTTTATTTGATTAATCATTTTCTATCATTCCACACAACAGAATATTAAAAGTATGTATAATAAGTGCTGATTCGGAATAATATCACTATGTATGTATGTATGTATGTATATGTATGTGTATATATATGTATGTGTATATGTATGTGTATGTATATGTGTATGTGTATATATACATGCATGTGTATATATGTGTATATATGTATATATATGTATGTATGTATATGTATATATATATATATGTATGTGTGTGTATATATATGTATGTGTATATATATGTATGTATGTATGTATGTATATATGTATGTGTATATATATGTATATATGTATGTGTATATATATGTATGTGTGTATATATGTATATATGTATGTGTGTATATATATATATATATGTATGTATGTATGTGTATATGTATGTGTATATATATGTGTATATATATTTATATATGTATGTGTGTATATATATGTATGTGTGTGTATATATATATATATGTATGTATGTATGTGTATATATATGTATGTGTGTGTATGTATGTATGTGTATATATGTATGTATGTATGTGTATATATGTATGTATGTATATATATATATATATATATATATATATATAGGTCAAACGCTTGGCTTCTCATTTCAATGGGTTTTCTTTATTTTCATGATCAGATTGTCACTGAGGTCCGGTGGCCATGGATGAAGTGCTGGCTGTCCAGAGTCGGGACCCAGGGTGGACCGCTCGCCTGTGCATCGGTTGGGAACATCTCTGCGCTGCTGACCCGTCTCCGCTCGGGATGGTTTCCTGCTGACCCCACTATGGACTGGACTCTTACTATTATGTTGGATCCACTATGGACTGGACTCTCACAATATTATGTCAGACCCACTCGACATCCATTGCATTCGGTCTCCCCTAGAGGGGGGGGGGTTTACCCACATATGCGGTCCTCTCCAAGGTTTCTCATAGTCATTCACATCGACGTCCCACTGGGGTGAGTTTTTCCTTGCCCTTATGTGGGCTCTGTACTGAGGATGTCGTTGTGGCTTGTGCAGCCCTTTGAGACACTTGTGATTTAGGGCTATATAAATAAACATTGATTGATTGATTGATTGAAGAGTGTGCAAAACACTAATCAGAGCAAAGGGTGGCTATTTTGAAGAAACTAGAATACAAAACATGTTTTCAGTTATTTCACCTTTTTTTTGTTAAGTGCATAACTCCACATGTGTTCATTCATAGTTTTGATGCCTTCAGTGACAATCTACAATGTAAATAGTCATGAAAATAAAGAAAACCTATTGGATGTGTCCCCAAACTTATGGCCTGAACTATATATATTTATTTATTCAAGACTCCAATACTAGCATCGTATCAGAAGTGAAAAACCTGTATTGGCACACTATCCATCCATCCATTTTCTACCGCTTGTCCCTTTTGGAGTCGCGGGGAGCCTATCTCAGCTGCATTCAGGCGGTAGGCGGGGTACACCCTGGACAAGTCGCCACCTCATCGCAGGTATTGGCACACTACTAGTTATTATTTATGTATCAATTTCAAGTCATTTCTATAGTGTGTCTGTATGACTTCCTATGGGTGAGACTTGTGCACATATGACAAATTCTGCCTTGCAACAAACACGCCAGAAAATGTCAAATTTTTAGGGTTACATTACATCTTAAGGTACTGTAAATTACTTACATTAACTTCCCCAGTTTCATTCTCCTTGAGGACCAGACTCAGGACTTTTTCACTGGGTCCCGCACACAAGCGCAGCCGTAAGGGACACTCATCGTCACTCAGTTTCCGCATGTACACTGAACAGAACAAAAACGTCAACTCATCGTCTAGTGTTGTTTTGGTGCGATGATGACGACGATGATGAGACTACCTTGACTGTGTCTGTCGGCGCGCTCAAAGAGAGCAAACTTGGCGGGGTTGTCCACCACCGTGAACTTGTTGAGCAAAGCCTGGATGACTTCTCGCACTCGTGTACGGGAGCTGATATGCAGGTGCTTCGCAGCGTCCTTGGGGAGATAGAAGGACGTCCGCCGTTGCAACCGCCGGCTGTGCTCGTACTCGTCCTGTGTTGGGTCCTGAGGAGGCGGCAGGGTGACAGGACGGACTAATTGAAAGTGGACTTTGATGAAACCGGTGTAGGAGCCATCTTTGTTCTGAAAGGAGGACATAAATCATTTAGTGGTGAATCTGCATCGAGGGAACGGTATCTCCCTTTCTCTTTTATAGGAAATATTTTATATTTATATTATATTTATATATTTATTTGATAGAGAAATGACTTGATTGCAAAC
The DNA here is from genome assembly GCF_033978685.3 of Nerophis lumbriciformis. NCBI lineage: Eukaryota > Metazoa > Chordata > Actinopteri > Syngnathiformes > Syngnathidae > Nerophis > Nerophis lumbriciformis. Next base: position 17,429,302 of record NC_084585.2, read on the forward strand.
ATTTTGGATATACATTTTGTATTTTTCAGCATTGAGTGTGACGTCTACCATAACCCATTTTTTTAAATTGTCAATGGGGCAGAAATGATTGTACACTACTCTATAGATTCTGTACTCAACACAAAAAAACAACAACATTTTTTTAATACAGTATATAAAATACTGGGAACAAGAAGCAGCAGTCCGAATAGATGGTGAATGCAGTCAATTCAGAGCCATTCAAAGGTTGTGTACTATCTCTTGTTCCGTTTAACACAGTGGTTCTTAACCTTGTTGGAGGTACCGAACCTGACCAGTTTCATATGCGTATTCACCGAATCCTTCTTTAGTGAAAAATAAAATGTTTTTTTTTTTTCAAATTAAAAACAAACGTATATGTTTTTGGTAACACTTTAGTATGGGGAACATATTCTAAGTAACAAAGACTCAATTTAGAGTTATTTGGTTAGGGTTAGGGCCAGGGTTAGAGGGTTAGGGTTATAATAAGGCCATGCCGAATAAGCCATTAATAAGTAAGGCTGAAACGACGCGTCAACATAGTCGACGTCATCGGTTACGTAAATACGTCGACGCCGTTTTTGTGCGTCGACGCGTCGCATATTTACGTCACACTACTGTCATGGCGGAGCACAAAGCAGACGATGCGAGCGGTGCGAGCGAGGGGAAAAAAGTACGCCAAAAGTCGTCAAAAGTGTGGGAGTATTTCAATAAACGGCCCTAATAATGTTGTAGCGGCGAACAGCTGTCTCGTCAGCTGAAGCGCGAGCTCGAAACCGTGGCTGTTTAGCAACCAGCCAAACCCCACTTAATAAAATTATATTTTATCTTAGAGCACATCCGCATCCCTATTCACCTAGGCAACGCCAGGAAATGTATATAATTCGCCGATCAGTTTACGTTCACGCGCAGGTATAACGCGGCACGCTCCCGTCTCATGTGCTGGTGCGCGAGCCCGGTAATTAGACCGCTGTGTCAAATCAAGGAGTACAAAAGACGCCAGCGCAGAGTGGAAAAGGTTTAGTTCATTACAGAAAACCCAGAGTTGTGCCAAAAGTGTACCAAAACCAAAAGCTGAACGGACAGCCGGTAAGATCGCACTTTACTTCTCTTTGTGGGTGTGGCGCACCTGTTGCGCTGGTGAGATGGGGGGAGGGGGGAGTTGTGTGCATGTAGCGTGCTTAGTCTGGAGGCTAAATACACACGGTGTTTGTGTAACTGTTGTTTAGTAAGGAAGTGTTGATATTCTTTGCTTAGTTTGATACATGTTGGAGCAGTTTGCTTCATCAGGAGGGTGAAGTCGCTCAACTTAAAGTGTTGGATTTAACTGTGTTGGATCATTGGCTGCTGGTGAGGGCATAGAAAAAGTGGCATTTTTCTACCAGTAGACAGCGTTTAAGATTGAGTGTTTCACTGCTAAATTAATAATATATGTATATTGAATATGGATTTTAAATATGTATCTAAATAGGTGGTTAATTGGTTAGGTATTTATGTATTTGCATATTGGGTTTTCTGCTGCATTTATCTATTGTGTTTCTGGGTTTAAATGTATTTTATATATATCTTGGTGCATTTATGTTGAGACAATTTATTTAAAATCTGTTATAACTTAAAGGGAAAAGATGTGTCCATTACCTTGCACTTGTTTAATGGTTAAGAGTTTGATAGCCTAATTAATAATTGTAAATTATGGGATTGATAATTGATAGATTTTTTACAGCATGTTAATCTTGTGGTGTTTTGTCCTTAAATGTTTTTCACCTACTAAAGAAGCTAAAGGCTACTAAAGAAGCTAAAGGCTACTAAAGGCTACTAAAGACAGCTAAAGACAGCTAATGACAGCTAAAGAAACTAAAGTCTACTAACACTGCTAAAGACTGCTAAAAAGACTAAAGAAGAAAAAAGAAGCTGTTTCTTCGTTGGAAAAACTGTTGCAAACTAAAGGAAAAAGTAACTACGGTCCGGTCTTTTGAGTGAAATCCAGAAGCCACATTCAGCATTGGTACATCCCTTCAAGTGTGGGATAAGCACAGCAAAAAAAGCAAAACACTTGACAGTTGTTGTATGCACACTGTGTCGAGCGGAAATGGCCTATCATAGCAGCACAACGGCTATGAACGAACATTTGAAAAGAAAACACCCGACAGCGTTCTTGCCATCACCATCAACTAGTCAATCGTCTGCGTGAGTATACGTTGTTATCATTACACAAAAACATGAATGTGTCATTTGTATCTGCGTTGTAAATTCATAAACTAAAATACTGTTTCGCTCTGAGAGGCGCGTTTGGCGTGCCTGTTCAGTGTTTACAAAGACGCTAACGCTAACGTTAATTAGTTGTGCAAATACCTTTTACAACATTAACAGTTACATATACTATGTACAAACGAACAATTAACTTCATCATACTATCATTGTTGTGTTATTAAGCAAAATAAGCAATACTTTTACTTTTGTTGAAATGTTTACACTGTTACAGAATATTTCGTTTTGCACTTTTTTGTATTGGATGTTTATCTTTATTTTTGCACATTTTAAAGAAAAATAAGCAATACTTTTACTTTTGAAATGCTTATACTATTGCAGAATATAAAGATTTGCACTGGATGTTTACTTTTATATTTGCACATTAAAAAGCAAATAAGCTACTTTTAATTGTGTTAAATGTTAAAAGTTTTAAATGTTTACATTGTTACAGAATATTTTGTCATGTTGTTGTCAATGTTGACTGAGTGGCCATACTTTTTTTTTTGTAAATAAGTCATGCCTTTTGAAAAAACTGGCCTAAATTTATTTTTTCATCTTCATTTTAAATAAAAAAAATAATCGGTAAAAGGAAAAATAATCTATAGATTAATCGAAAAAAATAATCTATAGATTAACCGATTAATCGAAAAAAATAATCTATAGATTAATCGATAGAAAAATAATCGTTAGCTGCAGCCTTATTAATAAGTACATAATAATGACTAGTTAAGAGCCAATATGTTACTAATTTGCATGTTAATAATCAACTAATTAATGGTGAATATGTTCCCCATACTAAAGTGTTACCATGTTTTTTTACTGGTGCACAAAATGAACCGTGCATGAACATCACCTTGTTTAAACAACCAAACCAACACAGTGCATAAACTCACAACAAATTACACACCTGCAAATCAGTGTGACTTCTGCTGTTGCCGTATCCGTAATACGCCGAAAGGGAGAAGTTTTTATTTACACGATGAGTCGGGTGTGTTTTGGCCTCCGACGAACCCCTGAGGCCGACTCACCGAACCCTTAGGGTTCGATCGAACCCAGGTTAAGAACCACTGGTTTAACATCTACAGTGCAATGATCTTACGCAACATCGTTCATCAAGATGGTATAAAAATTGGAGGAATTAATGTTAACAACCTCAGATATGCAGATGACACTGTGCTAGTGGCAGACTCTGAAGAAAAACTACAGAACATCCTGAACACAGTAGGAGCCCACAGTGAAGCAAACGGACTGGCTCTAAACCTCAAGAAAACCGAATGCATGACAGTTTCCAAGAAACCACATCCACCTGCATGTAACATCACATGCAACAACAACAAAATAACTCAAGTGGATCAATCCAAATACCTCGGTGTCACAGTAACATCTGATGGTAGGTGTGAAAAAGAGATAAACAAACGGATTGCCATGTCAAAAGACAGCTTCAACAAAATGAGTCTTATATTTAAAAATAGAAACATCTCAATTGACACTAAAGAGTGCTGAATGCTGGACTTTAAACAATCAACAACTGAGAAAATTAGAGGCTACTGAAATGTGGTTCTTCAGAAAAATACTGTGCATATCATGGACTGTAAAGAAGAAACGTAATGAAGAGGTAATGGCAGGGGCAAAAACAAGAAGATCTCTAATTGCAACGATTCGAAATAGGCAGCTGAAATTCCTCGGATATATCATTAGAAAAGACAGCTTAGAAAAAACTGATGTTAATAGGAAAACTAGTAGGAAAGAAATATCCAGGTCGACAAGGAACAACATATATCAACAGCCTAAGACATTTTATCGGTGGAGGGCGGGAAATTGAAATGAAAACAATAACAAGATTTTGGGGCTGTAAATCTCATTTTGAAATGAGCATATCCCGGCTGAACTAGTGTTATCAGTTATAGAGGTATTCGAAAAGAACATGATTTATTAATGCCTTTTGACATATCAAGGCCATTTAATGATGACTTGACATGAAATTGTTACAAATGGGACCTTTAAATGTAAATAAGAATGATTTTTTTCTTTAATATTGCCTCTAATAATTTGTCTTCCAGCAGACACCTGAGTCATTTCCAAACAACAACAAAAAAATCCCTGGTTAAAAAAAGTCACAATTTGCCATGGGTATGAATAATTCGGGGCTTGACTGTAAATAAACGAATAAAGGTGCATCCTGGAAATAGCGTGTGTCTGTCTGACATGTGAGTGTGCAGCCTAGTGGGCTAATTAATCCATTGATCGTGGCGGCACAAATTATTACATTATATCATTATACTAGTGTTGTCCCGATACCAATATTTTGGTACCGGTACCAAAATTATTTAGATACTTTTCGATACTTTTGTAAATAAAGGGGACCACAAAAATTGCATTATTGGCTTTATTTTAACAAAAAATCTTAGTGTACATTAAACATATGTTTCTTATTACAAGCTTGTGTCTTTTATCATTCTAAAATATTGTCAACATTATTAAGGCCAAGTGGTAGAAAATTAATTATTAATCTACTTGTTCATTTACTGTTAATATCTGCTTACTTTCTCTTTTAACATGTTCTATCTACACTTCTGTTCAAATGTAATAATCACTTATTCTTCTGTTGTTTGATACTTTACATTAGTTTTGGATGATACCACACATTTAGGTATCGATCTGATACAAAGTAGTTACAGGATCATACATTGGTTATATTCAAAGTCCTCATGTGTCCAGGGACATATTTCCTGAGTTTATAAACATAATATACATTTTAAAAAAACGAAAGAAGACGTTGTGATGCCAAAAAATATCGACGTAATCATAGTAGTATCAACTAGACACACTCCTGTACTTGGTATCATTACAGTGGATGTCAGGTGTAGATCCACCAATGGCGTTGGGGGCTCGGGGGCAGGACCAGTACTTTTCAGAGGCTGTATAGTACCGAATATGATTCATTAGTATCGCGGTAGTATACTAATACCGGTAAACCGTACAACCCTACATTATACATATGAACACATTAAATTAATAACGTGGCATAACCAGAAAATGCAAGTCATACAATAGAATAAAACATGTGAGATTGCATTGCAGTCGGAGGAGACGATCAGTATTTCCTACTCGATTACTGTTCTCCTGGTCTTTAGCCTACTGGGGGGATTGACGTCCACCATTGTTCCTCCTCTAAAAAGCATGGATAAAATGAGAGTCTGTCACTTACCAGCAGCATGTAGAGATTGCTGTTGATCTGAGCGTTGTACTCTTGGACCTTTTGATGAAGTTCTCCAACACTTAACTCCCGCTTGGGCCAGTCAGTCTGTTCATCCTACCAAAACACAACAGGAGACAACGTGTCACGAGAAGAAGACAAGAAAACTGAGGTTGCAGCCTGACCTGGTGAAAGATTGACATGCGGTAAAATACACTCTAGAGCATGGGTGTCAAACTCTGGCCCGCGGGCCAAATTTGGTCCGCCGTGTAATTTCATTTGGCCCTTGAGGCGATATCAAATTAACACTAGAGCTGGCCCGTCGGTATTATACAGCGGCACCGCCGCTGTATAATCCCGTATAATCCTGTATAATCCCGGGAGACTCCCGAAAATCTCCCGGAGCAACCATTCTCCCAAATTTCTCCCGATTTTCACCCGGACAACATTATTGGCACTGCCTTCAATGTCCTCTACAACCTGTCGTCACGTCCGCTTTTCCTCCATACAAACAGCGTGCCGGCCCAGTCACATACTATATGGGGCTTTTACACACAAGTGAATGCAATTCATACTTGGTCAACAGCCATACAGGTCACACTGAGGGTGGCCGTATAAACAACTTTAACACTGATACAAATATGCGCCACACTGTGAACCCACACCAAACAAGAATGACAAACACATTTCGGGAGAACATCCGCACCGTAACACAACAGAACAAATACCCAGAACCCCTTGCAGCACCAACTCTTCCGGGACGCTACAATATACACCCCCCGCTACCACCAAACCCCGCCCCCGCCCACCAAGTTAATGTTGATATTTACCCCAGAAGGCTGCAAATAGAAAAGAGGCATTACATTTTTTATTTAATATACCATTGATGTTTTTTCGTTTGTTTTTTGAAAGTTGATTTTGCACTATTAAGCTATATAAGCATTGCTTGTTCCATATTCAGTGTTAAAGCAAATCAGTGTAGCAAACTGAGCAATAATGAACATTTTATTCATGCACTTTCTCTTGCTACTTCAAGGCTAGAATGTTTGATTAATTCATTATTGTTATTTTATTTTCAAATGTATTATTAGCCTGTGGAAAAAGTTAATATTGATATTTACCTCAGAAGGCTGCAAATAGAAAAGAGGTATTCAATTTTTATTAGAATTTTATTTGATATGCCATTGATATTTTTTGATTATTATTATTATTATTATTATTATTTGAAACTCGATTTTGCATGTCACTATAAAGTTATATAAGCCTTGCTTGTTCAATATTCAATGCAAAACTTGTTTGGGTCCATATTAAAAGGTTAATTTGTTCAACCTTGGCCCGCGGCTTTGTTCAGTTTTAAATTTTGGCCCACTCTGTATTTGAGTTTGACACCCCTGCTCTAGAGTTTGTGCTGCTTCCCCAAGTCGTCTGCCTACTTTTCCACCAACTGCTTTGGTTAGACATATTTTCTACCACAGCCTTGCAGCATCAGTTCCTCACCACGTTGGTGTCCGTCTCGATGGAGTCCACAGAGAAATCCACCTGCTCTGCTGGAAAACTTGTGTCTGTGCTGCAGTCCAGCTGGATGAGCGCTCGACATCTGTGGTGACAAGTGTAGCTGCAATCTGAGGATGGGAAGCATATGGTGGAGGTGTCAATAACGGAAGAACATGTCTTTGCATGAGAGGTAACAGCACAGACACGTCTAAAATGAAGGATATTCCAACCGGGTATGGGTACTGAATTTGATACTTTTTTATTACTTGGTACAGATTTATGTAAATTTAATTGGTACCCTATTTCAATACCACATGATATCATGTCGGCTTAAGCACTTGGCGGGCAAACAGACTGCCTTTAAGTAACAGTACAATTCCATGCTAACAAAGCAAGCATGGCTGATAGAAAGCGCCCAGAAGTAAGGCTCCGCTTTTTTAAAATGTGTTAGCTTGATGCAAAGTCAAGGCCCGGGGGCCATAGATAATGATCCGGCCCGCGAATGAATTATCTATGGCCCCGGGATGATATTTGATTAGTATTAGAACCGGCCCGCAGGCCACAGCCGCCTTCTGCTGGCACCAATACTCAATCAGTGTTGGCGCTAGGTCTCAGGGACCCCATCAAGTCATAAAAATGGGGTCCCACAGTAAATTTTGGGCGTCCCACTTTTTTGTAACCGTTTTGAAAACAAATGATAAATTATCCTGTTGTATCTCACATTCTATATTGTGTTTTGGAAAAAGGTTGTCATAAACGTTACTTGATTCATTAAAAAAAAAATGTTTATGCATATGTAAATGTATTCAGTTATTAATTCACTTTCTTCTTTCCTTCATGGATCTTAACTTTACCGCTGCCAGTATTCTTTTTCTATATTTTTATTGTAATATTTTTTAGAATGTGTTTGTTCTATTTTTGGCCAAAGTAAGACAAAGAAAACAATCTGAAGTTGTCTTTATTTTTTTAGTTTTAATGCCATGATTTTAATAGTCCGGCCCGTGTGTGCACAGACTCTCCTCCATGCGGCCCCTGAGCTAAAATGAGTTGGACACCGCTGGGATATGACATATACATGCTACTGATTAGCATTAGCAATATTTTTACTCCCAGACTACGGCAACACAACCAGAACAAACTGAAAAGAATGCATACTTGCAAATGAAACTCAGAAGTGTAAGAAAACAAGATATAACAACTGTTTGCACAATTATCAATATCAGCTCACTGTTAAATGACAAATAAAAGAAAAAATATATGCATTTCATTATTACGCAATTAACATAAACACACAAAAGTAACAAAAATTAGTACTGTTCTTATCGATTCCCTTATCGATGGTACCACATCGGTTCAAATGTAAGAGGTACACTCTGACCATAAATGATCAATTATTATATTATTATAATATTGTACCAATATCAACAATATAGCTCTTTTTTGTAATTATTTGACAAGTTACTGCGTAGTCAATATTCTGCATTTATTTATCTGTATTAGTCCTGTTTTATGAATCCATTAGTTTTTAATATTTTATTATTGTGTTTATTTTCGGTAACACTTTAGTATGGGGAACATATTCTCAGTAACAAAGACTTAATTTAGAGTTATTTGGACATTAGGGGAACATATAAGGGTTAGGGTTAGGGTTGCTAATAAGCAATCATTTTGAGGTTATTGAGGGAAGACTCTTAGTTAATGGCTTACTGGTTGTATAACAAGGCCATGCAGAATAAGGCATTAATAAGTGCTTAATAATAACTATTTAAGAGCCAATATGTTACTAATTTGCATGTTAATAAGAAATAATAATAAGCAATAATAAGCAACTAATTAATGGTGAATATGTTCCCATACTAAAGTGTTACCCTATTTTCTTTTCAATACATTATTGGGCGACGGCATTGCTCAGATGGTAGAGCGGCCATGCCAGCAACTTTAGGGTTCCTGGTTCGAATCCAGCTTCTGGTTTGAATCCAGCTTCCGCCATCCTAGTCACGGCCATTGTGTCCTTGGGCAAGACACTTCACCCACTTTGCTTCCTCCATCAGTGTGTGAATGTGAATGGGTGAATGTCATTTATAATGTAAGGCACTCTAGGTATCGTTTCAGGTATGGTAAAGCGCTACAGACCATTTACCATTGGAGCCCGTGCACCGAGCTAGCAAAGGCACTATTACCATAAATTGATTTACATGGACCCCGACTTAAACAAGTTGAAAAACTTATTCGGGTGTTACCATTTAGTGGTCAATTGTACGGAATATGTACTGTACTGTTCAATCTACTAATACAAGTTTCAATCAATCAATCAATCAAATAACTGCTATGTTTACATTATTATTCTTTGCATTCCAAACAAAAAAAATACAATCGTTTTCAGCCGCCCCGTAAGAGACCCTCCACATTTCACTCGATAGCGCCGCCTTTAAATTGAATTACGCATATATGTTATATTTTATACCGTTATATTTAGTCTATTTATAGTCCTTTCCATCCTTACACTTTCCATCATAGTAACTGAGCTACTGTGTGGAACAATTTCCCTTGTGGAAACAAAAAGGACCCCCTGCCACAAGTGTCACAGATTGTCACACAATTTGGTGGAGACGTCTCTCATGACAGGACACATGAAAAAGTCTCAAACACCTATGTTTGAAAACAAACAGGAAATCGGCCATCTTGGTTTGGACAGGCCATTTTGTACAAAAACCAGGGGTTTACTTTGACTTAACACTAATAGGGACTTTGATATAAATAAACCCAAATTCAAATTACAGATATTAAACAGATGGGCGATGATCAAATCTGAAGGATTTTTGGTTGCTCCATTAGATGTGGGAGGAACGTTTGATAAGTCACTAAGCAACACAAAACCTGGGGAATTTGACTCCACCTGGTTCGACTTCTGTGATAATTGGTGTGTATAACGAACATGACACCCTGAAGACATCAATATGTCCATTACTTAAATAATTACTACGCCACCTGGTCGCTGTGAGTGCTGCGTCGCGTATAAACATCGATTTGAGTAAACTTTCATTTAGATGCGTCGACCTGTTCAACGCTGCTAGCAGCTTTACTGTTTTTATTTAATAAATAGTTGTTGTTTTTTTAATCTAGGTCTTATATCTTTACTTTTTTACAAACCCCGTTTCCATGAGTTGGGAAAATGTGTTAAATGTAAATATAAATGGAATACAATGATTTGCAAATCATTTTCAACCCATATTCAATTGAATGCACTACAAAGACAACATATTTGATGTTCAAACTCATAAACTTTTTTTTTTTTTTTGCAAATAATTATTAACTTAGAATTTCATGGCTGCAACACGTGCCAAAGTAGTTGGAAAAGTGCCTGTTCACCACTGTGTTACATGGCCTTTCCTTTTAACAACACTCAGTAAATGTTTGGGAACTGAGGAGACACATTTTTTAAGCTTCTCAGGTGGAATTCTTTCCCATTCTTGCTTGATGAGCTTAAGTTGTTCAACAGTCCGGGGGTCTCCGTTGTGGTATTTTAGGCTTCATAATGCGCCACACATTTTCAATGGGAGACTACAGGCAGGCCAGTCTAGTACCCGCAGTCTTTTACTATGAAGCCACGTTGATGTAACACGTGGCTTGGCATTGTCTTGCTGAAATAAGCAGGGGCATCCATGGTCACGTTGCTTGGATGGCAACATATGTTGCTCCAAAACCTGTATGTACCTTTCAGCATTAATGGTGCCTTCACAGATGTGTAAGTTACCCATGTCTTGGGCACTAATACACCCCCATACCATCACAGATGCTGGCTTTTCAACTTTGCGCCTATAACAATCCGGATGGTTCTTTTCCTCTTTGGTCCGGAGGACACAACGTCCACAGTTTCCAAAAACAATTTGAAATATGGACTCGTCAGACCACAGAACACTTTTCCACTTTGTATCAGTCCATCTTAGATGAGCTCAGGCCCAGCGAAGCCGACGGCGTTTCTGGGTGTTGTTGATAAACGGTTTTCGCCTTGCATAGGAGAGTTATAACTTGCACTTACAGATGTAGCGACCAACTGTAGTTACTGACAGTGGGTTTCTTAAGTGTTCCTGAGCCCATGTGGTGATATCCTTTACACACTGATGTCGCTTGTTGATGCAATACAGCCTGAGGGATCGAAGGTCACGGGCTTAGCTGCTTACGTGCAGTGATTTCTCCAGATTCTCTGAACCCTTTGATGGTTTTACGGACCGTAGATGGTGAAATCCCTAAATTCCTTGCAATAGCTGGTTGAGAAAGGTTTTTCTTGAACTGTTCAACAATTTGCTCACGCATTTGTTGACAAAGTGGTGACCCTCGCCCCATCCTTTCTTGTGAAAGACTGAGCATTTTTTGGGAAGCTGTTTTATACCCAATCATGGCACCCACCTGTTCCCAATTAGCCGGAACACCTGTGGGATGTTCCAAATAAGTGTTTGATGAGCATTCCTTAACTTTATCAGTATTTATTGCCACCTTTCCCAACTTCTTTGTCACGTATTGCTGGCATCAAATTCTAAAGTTAATGATTATTTGCAAAAAAAAAATGTTTACCAGTTTGAACATCAAATATGTTGTCTTTGTAGCATATTCAACTGAATATGGGTTGAAAATGATTTGCAAATCATTGTATTCTGTTTATATTTACATCTAACACAATTTCCCAACTCATATGGAAACGGGGTTTGTACCTTCTGCTATCTCGTGGAAGACTATTTTATGCTTCTGCCTGTCACAATAAATTGCCAGCATGGATAGATGAACACACTTTCATTATTTGTAGTAAATAAGCAATGAGTTTTGTAGCAGTTAAGTAGAGTTGGTTGCATGACTCATGATTTCTCACGGCACACTAATGTGCCACAACATGGTGGTTATTAATCAACTTATCTATTGTTACACATATTCTATTCTTTTCTATATCTAGTAGGAAATTGTGACATTCAGACACAGGAAGTTAACAAACTACTGATAAGTGCTGAGACATAAGCTCTGCTTCTTCCTACTCCTTTTCGCACATGTTGAAATGTGTAATGATATGACCAAAGTAACTTGCTACTAATGTTGGTAACCTGAGTGATCTTACGGCAGGTTGACATGAACAAAACCCTCCTGCAATTTCTAGTCATGGTAACACATTCAATAAGCATATTTCACACCATTACCATCCTCATCACCATGACCATCATCATCATCACTGCTCCGATTTGCAGGAACATGATGATTCAACACAGGCTGACACACAAGCTCGTCATGCTGTCGTGTTGGAGGCAGATTTACTGCTTCTGTGTTTTATAGGTCATCGCCTCGAGTGCACACACACAACATGCTCACCATATGAACAACCTAAATGCTGTTGACATTTGCATTTTTTCCTCAATAAATTCCCACTAAAAGACCAAAACATGACAAAGTATTTGTCTGTGTGTCATAGACAACGTTTCTCATCAAGCACCTGTAATAACATGGAATTTAATATACGATGTCATATAAAAATGTCCTTAAATCAAACTAAAAACAAAACAACACCATAGTTGTTTAAACAAGGGGTCTACAGAAATAAATTGAACTTCTGATACGATAGCGATATCGGAGCCTTGAGTATTGGCCAATTCCGATATTGACCTCATACGATATCAGGAGGAATCATATATACGTTTATTATTTTGCAGTGTAGAACGTTAGAAAAAGCTTAATCAAGTGATAGTAGTCAAACAGAGAACAATGGTGGGTATGAAAAACACTAATCTATTTATTATTAACCGTCTGGAATAGACTAATGCTGAAGCGGAGTTGTGTTTTATGTTTTGCGAAAGCCACAATAATTTAGGCACTTTAATTTGAATTATGCGCACACGTTTGTTACTGGATACCTTTTAATACACTTCTGCCTTGGAGACTTTGTATGTATAAGTAATATGCAACTATAGTTTTTGTTTATATTGACAAATGTGTTGGTTTAGACAGCAATATTGTTCAATAAAAGAAACTTATGATGTATGTCTAGCTTGTGTGCTATGTTGTGCTTAGCTGTTGTGTAGGTGCAAGCTCCCAGCAGCCTATGTCCAACCATGTTTATCTTTTATAAATGACTTGACTAAAATAGAAGAACCGTTTGTGCTTATTGGTGAACTTTTAGATGTTAACTGGCTGTCCAGCGTTGTACTAGTAAACACGCTGCAGGATTGTTAGTATTGAACATTTTAGATGCAAGCGACATACTTTTTAATTTTTTTGCTGATATCGGACCAGTATACAGTATCAGGATCGGTTCAGGGCACCCCATTTAGAACCAAATTGTTGTGCCGCATTACAGCAAACATTTTATGACAGAATATATTTTCAAGGGACAATAGTACTTTAGAGCAGTGATTCTCAACTGGTGGCATGCATTCTGGGTACGGCGTAGATAGCTAGTGAAGAATGACTGTGCATTCAAATATTTAATAAATGACTGACTTGTTTTTTGTACATTTTAAAGTAAAACTGAGCAATGGTATACTCATTTCCCTCCTTTGTCATACAGTCACACATCTGATTTTGTGGTCGTAATTAGTGCCGTTTTGATATCTAATTTTAATAAGCAGTTATGTTCCTGATCATTTCCTTAATACATTCCTAATACATGCACATTGGACATGTAATTACATGTGTTTGTCTTTACAAAGATGACACAGCCGATTTCAAATAAAAGACTATTGGAAAAAATGCTCCCAGGTTGAGAACCTCTTTTTTAGAGTAGTCTGTGTGCAGCTTGTATCTCAGTATAGATTTAGCATCCACTGAAAATGAGTCAACACACAAAGATTATTATGTAAATATCTGGAAACCCAAGAGAGTTCCAAGCGTGGCGATGGTAGCATCATGGTCTTGGGCTTGCATGAAGGCTGCCGGCACTGGTGAGCTGCGGTTCAATGTGTGACTTTGTCAGTTTTCCAACATGATGAGAAGACAAAACACACCTCCAAGGCGACAAGTGTCTTGATGAGAAAGATGACGGTGATGCAGTGAACAAGTAAATCTATACTCTTATACAAGCTGTGCACAGACTAGAACTCGAAAGTACAAAACCTAAAACCAGTGAAGTTGGCACGTTATGTAAATGGTAAATAAAAACAGAATACAATGATTTGCTAATCATTTTCAACCTATTTTCAATTGAATAGACTGCAAAGACAAGATACTGGAAAACTTTTTTATTTTTTGCAAATATTAGCTCATTTGGAATTTGATGCCTGCAACATCATGTTTCAAAAAAGCTGGCAGAAGTGGCAAAAAAGACTGAGAAAGTTGAGGAATGCTCATCAAACACTTATTTGGAACATCCCACAGGTGAACAGGCTAATTGGGAACAGGTGGGTGCCATGATTGGGAATAAAAGCAGTTTCCATGAAATGCTCAGTCATTCACCAACAAGGATAGGGCGAGGGTCACCACTTTGTGAACAAATGCGTGAGCAAATTGTTGTTAGGAACAACATTTCTCAACCAGCTATTGGAAGGAATTTAGGGATTTCACCATCTAACTTCTGTAATATCATCAAACGGTTCAGAGAATCTGGAGAAATCACTGCACATAAGCGGTTAAGCCCGTGACCTTGAATCCCTCAGGCGGTACCGCATCAAAAAGCAACATCAGTGTGAAAAGGATATCACCACATGGACTCAGGAACACTTCAGAAAACCCCTGTCAGTAACCACAGTTCGTCGCTACATCTGTAAGTGTTAGTTAAAACTACTACTATGCAAAGCGAAAACCATTTATCAACAACACCCAGAAAACCCGCCGGCTTCGCTGGGCCCGAACTCATCTAAGATGGACTGATGCAAAGTGGAAAAGTGGAAAAGTGTTCTGTGGTCTGACGAGTCCACATTTCAATTTTTTTTTTTAAAACTGTGGACTTTGTGTCCTCCGGACCAAAGAGGAAAAGAACCATCCGGATTGTTATAGGCACAAAGTTCAAAAGCCAGCATCTGTGATGGTTTGGGGGTGTATTAGTGCCTACGGCATGGGTAACTTACACATCTGTGAAGGCACCATTAATGCTGAAAGGTACATACAGGTTTTTGGAGCAACATATGTTGCCATCCAAGCAACGTTATCATGGACGCCCCTGCTTATTTCAGCAAGACAATGCCAAGCTATGTGTTACAACAGCTTGGCATCGTAGTAAAAGAGTGTGGATACTAGACTGGCCTGCCTGTAGTCCAGATCTGTCTCCCATTGAAAATGTGTGGTGCATTATGAAGCCTAAAATACGACAACAGAGACCCCTGGACTGTTGAACAACTTAAGCTGTCAAGCAAGAATGGGAAAGAATTCCACCTGAAAAGCTTCAAAAATTGGTGTCCTCAGTACCCAAACGTTTACTGAGTGTTGTTAAAAGGAAAGGCCATGTAACACAGTGGTAAAAATGCCCCTGTGCCAACTTTTTTGCAATGTGTTGCTGCTATTAAATTCTAAGTTAATGATTATTTTTTTTTAAAATTATGTTTCTCAGTTCGAATATTAAATATCTTGTCTTTGCAGTCTATCCAATTGAATATAAGTTGAAATGGATTTGCAAATCATTGTATTCTCTTTTTATTCACAATTTACACAACGTGCCAACTTCACTGGTTTTGGGTTTTGTATATCATTCTACAGTATCATCCTTGAGAGGATATAATACAAGCGTACTCACTGATGCAGCGTAGAGGCTGCTTATAAAGACCCCAGATGAATTCTCCACACAGGTCACACCAGCTCAGGTGAGTATGACCGTAGGGCTGGAAGTCGTGGCCGCTTCCCGTCTCTGTAGGCGGGGCCTCGATACGGACGGTGTCCCCGACAAGACGGACAAGGTGGAAGTGGCCGACTCGACTCGGAGCCCCGCGAGGCCCGGGGGCCACCAGCTCGATGGGATCATTCACGCTGAGGTCCTTCAGTTCGATCAGCTCACATTTGGACATCCTGTTCTGGATGCACTCGTGGACATGTCACGCCAACTCTCCCTGTCCATGAGCTGGACGGTCGGGCATCTGATGCAAAGAACGTCTGGTTTTTTTTGCCTCGGTGGCTTCAAGGAGGAAGAGGTCACCGTCAGGCCTGAAGAGAAGGAAGCGCAGGCGCTTTAATTTGTGCGTGCAAGAGTGCACTTGTGATGCGCGACAATATCAAAAACGTGGATGCATAAACATAAACCGATAACATAAGCTCGACACGTGCAAAAACATGAGATTAACCCCAGCTGTCTGATATTAGATTCATGCTGAAAAAAGTGGGACAAGATGACGTGAAGATAATCCTGTGCGATCCAGAATTGTTTCTATTGCATGTGACTGGCACACAAAAACACCAGAAAATGAAGAAATAATAATAATTTCACAAATACTCTAAGCATATAAAAAAAATAGCAGCAAGATGACTGCTACTTTTATAAATTTGATTAAAAACACTGCAAGATGGCTATTCTCTCTATTTGTTTAAGAGTAATAGGATTACTTTCTTAATCTATAAAGCCCTTCTGGAAAAATACCAGCACATCCATACTAGCCTTTACTGACTATTATACTTTATAAAGATGCAAACAATATTTCAAACGAGGACCAATATCTCGCACTGCACAAAACTGCTATTTTTCTAAGTGTAATTCACATATATAAGGATTGTGGCGTCTTCTTCTTAAAACCTCTTAAGGCCCAAGCTGTTTGTTTACATGCTTTGTTTTATTTCTCTTTGCTATTTAGGCTTATTGGACCCTAATTAGAATAAAAACTAAGAATCATCTTTTGATATGATGTACTTAGTGCATAAGTAACAAACGTGTACTTCATGTTTAGTGACATGCTAATTCTTATTTTTACATTTTATTTCCAAATTCCATTGTATGTTATACTCTTCTGACACCACCAGATGGCAGTATAAGTGTCCACATAAGCGGCCATAAGACCCCAATTCAGTAGTGTACACAATTTTGGAAATAAGAGCTAAAAAGTGCTGTCCACGCAGGTGGCCACTGAGCCTTTAGAGGTATTTAAAGAGAAAGCAGTATTTTTCCTAATTCTCTGAGTAAAATAATATAAATTATTATATGTAACATTACTGTATTATGAATATGTATATGTATTTAAAATGCTGTATCATTACTATACATGCATTGTAATAATGCATTTATAAACAAATGCATTATTACAATATTAGAAATTATAATAAAGAATATATAAACAAATGCATTATTATAATTAATTATGTTTATCACAACAGTCAAATTAATTATGATTTAGTTATTAGTAATACTTTACGCATCATACTATAAAATTACAAAAATCTGAAAAAATATTAAGAAAATCACAAGTACATGTATTATTATGGATTTTGATGTATTATTATTATGAATACATACACTTATTTATTTAAAAATATATTTGCATAGTACATTTTTTGTTTTTGTAAATACATGACAAAAATTAATGAATTGTGGAAAGGGACCGGTATATACATTTACAAATTCATTGATAAAATACATTTTGTTTATTAATGACTAAATTCAAGTAAACGATGATTAATTAATGAAATGTATTCATTAAATTAGTGTTTCTTAACCACAGCCACCACCTAGAGGGCAGGCAAAAAATATCTAAGCTGTGGTCTATGTGGGCTGCAGCGAGACGCAGTTGTAATACACTTTTCCACCACTTGTAGCAGTAATGACTATCTCAAACGCTAAAGTCATGGAGAAGTTTTTTAAACGCAAAAATTAAATCTAAAGTAGTTAGGCTGTATTTTCATTTGCACTTTAATTTTATTGACCGTTTAGTTAAAAACATATACATTATTAATTTAGTTTATCAATTTTAGCACAACATAATTACAAATTTGTTTTTGTCAGTTATTTATGCGTTATTTATGCTTCTTTATGCATTATTTATGCTTCTTATGCACTATATTTAGTTGGTTTATTTTTTCTAATCAGCCTGACCTAAAGCTAAGGTTTATATGTTAAAAAAATTAGCTTTGTAACTAACACACGGTTTCATATCACTTGACAAGGTTGTAGACTGTATAAGGAGGTTAGATTTAATCATTGAATTTGATTGAAATCAAAAGCAAGATTACTAATTCAGTGTTAATTATTGAGTGGGCCCCCAGCCCCTCTGTGGTGGAAATGTTGGGCCCCGTAGTCAAAAGAGGTCACAAATTCCTGCATTAAATCAACAGATGTAGACAAAATAATTCATGAATTACATACCACTGGATTTGGGGATTTTTCCCGCTTCATTATCATCAAGGAATTGGCTTCTAATAGTGTAAAATGTAGACAAAAAAAAGCATATTTTCAGTATTTTGTAGATCCTTTATAAGAAAATGTACACCGAAACAATATTCCTTATGGGTTTAACTCGGGGGTCAGCAACCCGCGGCTCGCAAGCCACCTGTGGCTCTTTAGTGCCGCCCTAGTGGCTCCCTGGAGCATTTAAAAAAAAAATTGAAAATGGAAAAATATGGGGAAAAATATATTTTTTAATTTTAGTATGTTTTTTGTTTGAGAACAAACATGACACAAACCTTCCCAATTGTTAGAAAGCCCACTGATTAATATGCTTGTGTGTATGCTTCACTGATGAGAGTATTTGGTGAACATCGTTTTGTCCTACTAATTTCGGCGGTTCTTGAACTCACCATACTGTGGACTGTGACACAACAGTTTGTTTACATGTAAAATCTTCCACTCCTTCTTTGTCTCATTTTGTCCACCAAAAGTTTCATTCTGTGCGTGAATACACAAAGGTGCGCTTTGTAGATTTTATTGACTTGTTGGAGTGCTAATCAGGCATATTTGGTCAGTGCATGACTGCAAGCTAATCAATGCTAACATGCTATTTAGGCTAGCTGTATGTACATATTGCATCATTATGCCTCATGTGTAGGTATATTTGAGCTCATTTGATATCCTTTACTTTTATCCTCTTTGTATATAGTTTAGTTTTACATGTCTCATGACACATTATCTGTATGTAATATCGGCTGTATTTCTGATTTGTGTACCATGTTGTTCCAGACCACAGCAAACATTACCTAGTTTGCCAAAGATTGTAATAACTCTATTAAAAGAAGACAGCCTGCCGTTTCCTTTAACATGGACACACACATCTATACCTTTGGCCATTAAAAGCCAGTCATTTCCAGGAGTTATCTAACCTTCTGAGTAGCCTCAGGCTTTGATTTACTAATGGTTTCTAATGTAAAAATGTGTAGAATAAATATTAAATTTCAACATTTCTGTTAACGAAGATTTGCTTCAGCCTGCGACACATAGTCATTTTGATAGTAGGCTTTTATAGCTAATATAGACATGTACATCATGTGTTGCCTTCATTATAACACTTATATACGGCCTTTCACTTTTTGTGGCTCCAGACAGATTTGTTTTTTGTATTTTTGGTCCAATATGGCTCTTTCAACGTGTTGGGTTGCCGACCCCTGGTTTAACTATAGTTCAAATATATTTACGACAATGTGCTGTAAATGAGTGAACATAAATACATACTTCATACATTCTGTTGTTTATTGTGCATTTTCCAACTTAGTGCATAGTTGAGCTGCATTGTGAGTTGCATATGAACAAGTCAGGCTCTATGAGTGCCAAGTGGGTCAGTGCACAGAGCATTTTAAGGCAGCCAACACTAGTACATTGTGGTCGGGGAAGCTCTTTTATCATTGTTGTTGTGCACAAAAACACCCAACCTGACATGTAGAATATGCTGACATGTTGTCTCTTTAATGAACAACCCGGGTTAATAAGGTTTTGAACTGATAAAAGAGTGACAATCATAACGCACGGACGAACCAGAACCACATCATCTGATAAATAATAATAATAAAAAAAACATCTTACCTTCTTTAGTTCATCACTAAGTGTGGAGAGGATGAGATTTTGTCGAGGAGTTCCCAACTGCAGACGGAGCTTGCCTTCGACGCGCCTCACTCTGCGCATGCTCAATGAGAGCGCGCAGGATTACCTTCTAATCCTGTATATCTGTCATGTCCACGGAGAGGGGAAGCCCTTCTGTCCAAAATCCCAGCAGTTTCTCGTGTGGTCTTGCACCACCAAAAAAAACAAAAAAAAACAGTTCTATTTAATTTTTATTAACTCACAATGAAAATGATGCTGCAGTAAAAATAGGCCTAGCATGTTTTTCCAAGTAAATATATATAAAAAATAGTTAAACATTTAATTTGGCCTCATTCAAACAGACAAACAACCCCCGCCGGGCTCTAATATAGAGAAGCAGATATCATACCCCCACATAAATCCATTAAATATACCAGGGGTGTCCAATGTGCGGCCCAGGTGACATTTGTGGTCTGCAGAAACCCTTTTTTTTTCTTTTCAAACTCTTTTTTTCGACATTTTCAAAAAATATTAAAGAGTGCAAGTCGAAACAGTACAATTTTGAAGTCAGTAAATTCCTCACACCCCTTTCCCTTGAAACACCCCCCAAACAAACCAACAATGGACATACGGCACAAACCTACAACAAATAAGACAACAAAAACATACACATACACACACACACTCATACAAAGCAAAAGACAAAGGTTGAAAAAAATAAATACTAATAATTAAAAGAAATAAATAAAGAAATAACAAATAATAATAATACAAATAATAACAAAAATAAAATGCAGAAAAACATTTTAACGGCACACTATACATTCTAAAAATAATGTTACAAATATAAAAAGTTTAATGACAGAGTATACAGCTGAAATGTACATAGAAAAAGTTGAAATGTTGACGCTAGTAAAGCTGACATGGAAGCTGCTATTTTTTTCTGACAAAAAATATCTATATATAATATCAGTTTTGAAAGTGAGAGATCAAAATTGCAACTGCATACTTTGACGTTTTAGCCTGCGGCCTTCAGAGGAAAAAAAATTGCACACCCCTACCAGTCATCATTTGTCCATCCATCCATTTTCTACCGCTTATTCCCTTTTGGGGTCGCGGGGGGCGCTGGAGCCTATCTCAGCTACAATCGGGCTGAAGGCGGGGTACACCATGGACAAGTCGCCACCTCATCGCAGGGCCAACACAGATAGACAGACAACATTCACACTCACATTCACACACTAGGGACCATTTAGTGTTGCCAATCAACTTATCCCCAGGTGCATGTCTTTGGAGGTGGGAGGAAGCCGGAGTACCCGGAGGGAACCCACGCAGTCACGGGGAGGACATGCAAACTCCACACAGAAAGATCCCGAGCCCGGGATTGAACCCAAGACTACTCAGGACCTTCGTATTGTGAGGCAGATGCACTAACCCCTCTTCCACCGTGCTGCCCCTCATCATTTGTATTACTGCATATTTTCTCAAGGGACAATACTACACAATGTAAACCTGGACATACTTTAGAGTAGTCAGTGTTCAGCTGGTGTGGCGTGGTCCAACATCAGGGAACATGCTTTATCAGTACCATGCAGTATCATCCTTCAAACCCCACTTCAAAAAGCTGTGCACTACAAAACGTGCTCATTGTAGCCATTAATCCTGACATCCTCAATTTGATTAGAAAAAAACAAACATAGATTGTTTCATTCATTTTTGTAAAGTGTTTTATTAATTGTGCTCATCAATTTGAAGTTATTATTTGTTGTGTTTGTTTCTTTATTTTCTTTTTTTCAGAATCAAATGGTTCAAGTCGGTCAAAGATTTTTACGGTTTAAATAATGATTTATTTATTTATTTCAACTTCAGGCAAATAGATGCACTTTTCGCGATACTGTTTTTTTTGGGGGAGGAGGGAATATTTTCTGTTACAGACTAAACTAAAAACAATGTTAATAAAGTTATTATATTTTGTAAGTTGATCTATATTTCTTTCTTTCGTCTAGTTTTGTTTTCTTTAATGTTAATAAGAACACAATGCTATACAGAAGTGTACTTATAACAATCTCATAGACAAATTATATTATTTACAGTTGTGCAGAGAGTGGAGGCGCAAAATGTTTTCTTCCTTCTATGAGGGGGTGTGACAAAAAAAAACTGAGAAGCAGATCACGCACTGTGCCCTGCGACTTGTGAGGGTCCCCGTTTTGTGTGAAGAAGCTCATGTAAAATGTCAATTACTGAATGACAGGGAGATTCATAAGAAATGTTACTACAAGCGTTTTCATAGATCCTTCCTGCTCCGTCATCGATAAATATTTCATTGCGTCGTACAGAGTTAGTGCTGGGCTGACAATTAGAACTACCGGAATGAAATCTCGGCCGTAGATGGGCCAAGAACGTATACAACTTTATGTTTACATTGTGTTAAAATTGTTATTTTGAACACACACAAAACATTTGAATACTTTATTTCCCATTAATTTGTTTGAGTACAAAACAATCATCAAATTAAATACACATTTAATCAAAAAAGTATACAAATTGTTGCAAAAAAATGTGAAAAATTGTTGAGATATTGAGATATTGATGAGATATATGCTTCGGTCCCCAATTTAGCCAAGGGGGCCCAAAATGCAGCTTTACTATTCGGTGAAAATACGTCAACACACAACCATTATTGTGTGAATATGTGTGAGTACCAAGAGAATTGAATCTTACCTCTGGGGGCTGCATGAGCACTGCCGTCACTGAGGAGCTGTGGTTCATTGATGGAAACATGAAGTTCATGAGCTGATATGTGTCTTGCTGTGGTAGGTGAAGGTGATAGAGGAGCCAAGCATGTCACATTCACACATGAAGGAAATTGAGCACATGAAGACAAAAGCATGAGGAAAAAAGGCTTGTGATTGTGCACAATCACAAGCCTGTTAGAGAGTAATTGGACAATGAAGGTCAGTTGAGTTGATGGTTGTGGGATGAGTGCAATTTTCATTTTCATTCAACAGTCTGTATTTTATTTGCACAACTAACACCAGTTTCAATGAAAATGTAATCATGTTTGACACTTGTAATGTGACTCATTTGAAGCATTTTAGGTGACTAAGGGTAAATATGAAAACTATCAAAAAAAATAACTTTGGTTTGGAAAACCAAACCGGATGTAACAATAAGTTATATTAGTCATTTTGCTGGAGTGGATGAGTGTTTCCTGTCAGTTGCCAACATATTATTAAATCCACACAATATTTTTTTGTATGACCAACGTTCACTCTTGTGTTTACTTACTTTACATTAAGTAACCGATCGTGCGGCAAATTAGTGAACACGCCAAAAGTGTTACTTTGTTGTGATAAAACTAACCGGAAGTACCTACTGTAGTCGTCATGTTAGCATAGATTTCCGTGTTGCCTCGTGCCAACACATCCCATTCAAACAACAAATATGTCCAATATTTATTCCATTTTGTTATATGGCAAATACTTCATGATTTTAGGGAACTTAAATGACACAAGCGATGCGTTGAGTGACGCTCTGGTTTAGGTAAATTAGAAAAATATCAAAAGCAGCATTTTGTTGTGAAAAACTAGCCGGCGATAACAGGAAGTTACTGGCGGTAGTCGTTTGTCTAAACACATTCTCACATCCAAACAACTCATTGTTCACAATATCGTTGTTATGGGACTTATGTGTCCCTGTATGCGTTAACCTAAATGGGATACGTGTTGCTTCGAATGACACTCTAGTTTAGCAAAAGTTGTAGTTTGTTGTGAAAAAGACTAACCGGAAGTAACCGGAAGTTAGTCTTTTATGCTAGCATGGAGGGTTGCCCGCCAACACGGCATCATATCCAAACAAATATGTAATTTATTTATAAGAACATCCTTATTTACTCGTGTGGGTTTACTTTATTTAATCCGAGATGCTTTAAGTGACACAGTTTTTACACTCAGGATTCGTTGGCGATCACTTTGAATTCAGTTCAGGGACTCTTGTTTACCTTTCACAACCAAAGCTTTCAGCACAGATTTGTATTTTTGTGGAATTAAAGGTGAAATAAAGTATGGCGCAGAACAAAGAGTCAGAACCGGAATCTCGACTATACGCTTTTACCCGAGTAGCGTCCGCGATGTTGACACACTTTCTCGGCGTCGCCCTCACAGTTTTTGTCGCTGTTCTGGCTCGACCCGGCACAAGTGAGTGGTCCACTTTATATCATCACACGGTCACCTTATTTTTAGGTCTGTAAAATAATGTTGTCAATTTTCACCTTTGGTGTTTCTACAGGTTGGTTTTCTTGGCATCCTCTCCTCATGACTCTAGCAGTAAGTGGGTCCTTTCGAAACAACACTTCAAACACGTGACATCAATACCCTGCTCTGATTGGTCAAGATTGATAAGCGCTGTCATAACAGTAATCATTTATATACTGACACGTTGTGTTTATTATTGAAGTTTATTTTTCTTTTTTCTGGGGTACAAATAATAACACACACTTTAAGACCCCCGGAACCCAAATAGGACTTTAGTATTATTTAATTTGTATTTTTTACATGTTATGCTATTTTTGTCATAATAGTGCACCCCCAAACAATTAACACATATAAGTAATAAGTTGCAAAGGGGACTATTTGAGGTAATTGTAATGAGGTGACGACTTGTCCAGGGTGCACCCCGTCTTCCGCCCGAATGCAGCTGAGAAAGGTTCCAGCACCCCCCGCAAACCTAAAAGGGACAAGCGGTAGAAAATGGAATGTTGGACGGATGTTATGCTATTTTTGTCATAATAGTGCACCCCCTAACAAGTTAAAGTTAAAGTTCCAATGATAGTCACACACACACTAGGTGTGGTGAAATGTGTCCAGGGTGTACCCCGTCTTCCGCCTGAATGCAGCTGGGATAGGCTCCAACACCCCCGCGACTCCGAAAGGGACAAGCAGTAGAAAATGGATGGATGTTATGCTATTTTTGTCATAATAGTGCACCCCCTAACAAGTAACACATATAAGTAATAACTTGCAAAAGGGACTATTTGAGGTAATTGTAATGAGGTGGCGACTTGTATAGGGTGTACCCCGCCTTTCGCCTGAATGCAGCTGGGATAGGCTCCAACACCCTCACGACACAGAGAGGGACAAGCAAATCAAATCAAATCAACTTTATTTATAAAGCACATTTAAAATTTACCACAGGGGTAGCCAAAGTGCTGAATAAGAGAACCGAGCAAACACAACACAAACAGAGCTCGATAAAGACAAAAAAAAATAAAACATAAGAACAGGTTCACAGCAGGTGTATTATGGGTTACCCCGTCTTCGGCCCGAATGCAGCTGAGATAGGCTCCAGCACCACCCGCACCCCGAAAGGGACAAGCGGTAGAAAATGGATGGATGGATGGATGTTACGCTATTTTTGTCATAATAGTGCACCCCCTAACAAGTTAAAGTTCCACTGATAGCCACACACACACTAGGTGTGGTGAAATTTGTCCTCTGCATTTGACCCATCCCCATGTTCACCCCCTGGGAGGTGAGGGGAGCAGTGAGCAGTAGTGTGCACCGCGCTCGGGAATCATTTTGGTGATTTAACTCCCAATTCCAACCCTTGATGCTGAGTGCCAAGCATGGAGGCAACGGGTCCCATTTTTTGTAGTCTTTGGTATGACTCGGGGGTTTGAACTCACAACCTCCCAGTCTCAGGGCGGACACTCTAACCACAAGGCCACTGAGCTAGTAACAAGTATATATAAGTAATAACTTGCAAAGGGGACTATTTGGGGTAATTGCGATGAGGTGGCGACTTGTCCAGGGTGTACCTCGCCTTCTGCCTGAATGCAGCTGAGATAGGCTCCAGCACACCCCGCCACTCTGAGAGGGACAATCGGTAGAAAATGGATGGGTTATTATTTTTCATAATAGTGATTAATTAGAGTGTATACAAATGTATTATTATTTTTGAGTCTTTGGACACTACAAAAATGAGACCCGTTATCTCCCTGCTTGGCACTCAGCATCAAGGGTTGGAATTGGGCGTTAAATCACCCAAATCATTCCTGAGCGTGGCCACTGCTGCTGCTCACTGCTCCCCTCACCTCCCAGGGGATGGGTCAAATGCAGAGGGTAATTTCACCACACCTTGTGTGTGTGACTATCAGTGGTACTTTAACTTTAACTTTAACAAACATCCATCCATTTTCTACCGCTTGTCCCTTTTGGGGTCGCGGGGGGCGCTGGAGCCTATCTCAGCTGCATTCGGGCGGAAGGCGGGGTACACCCTGGACAAGTCGCTATGTCATCACAGACTTTAACAAACATTTAATGAATAATTTTCAAGAAAATTCTGAGCACTTTTACTGCATTGCAAACATTTGTTGTTGTGATTCTTTATTTTATTTCTCTATAAAAGAACCCTCTAAAGCAGGGGTGTCAAACTCATTTTAGCTCAGGGGCCGCATTAGGAAAATCTGTGCACACGCAGGCCGGACTATTAAAATCATGGCATTAAAACTAAAAAATAAAGACAACTTCAGATTGTTTTCTTTGTCTTACTTTGGCCAAAAATAGAACAAACACATTTTGAAAATATTACAATAAAAATATAGAAAAAAATATGTGCAGCGGTAAAGTTTAGATCCATGAAGGAAAGAAGAAAGTGAATGAATGTTTATAACTGAATACATTTACATATGCATACAAATGTGTTTTCTTTTGTATTATTTGTTTTTAATGAATTAACATTTATGACAACCTTTTTCCAAAACACAATATAGAATGTGAGATATAACAGGATAATGCATACATTTATCATTTGTTTTCAAAACCGTTACAAAAAAGTGGGACCCCAAAAATTTACTGTGGGACCCCATTTTTATGACTTGATGGGGTCCCAAGATCCCATTTTGAAAATTCCTAGCACCAACACTGATGGAGTATTCAGTGTTTCCCACAGGACAGGCATCTATTTGTGGTGGTGTGGTTGGGGGGCGGCGGCGGCAGCGGCGATGACCAAGAAGAACGCGGAGTTGGAATATAATTACAACACTTTATGTACATATTTATATACAGATTTGAACAATTAGTTATTCACTGAAATATATTTATTAATTATGGTTCTTACAAAAAATATATCTTATAAAATATAAAAGCTAAAATGTCTCTTAAAGCTCTGCCCCTTTAATTAGTGCATACATCATCTGTGTGAAGGAGTGAACATCCAACATTAGAATTTATTACTAACGAGCAGAAGCGCTCTATGTACAGTGCCGTCTAACCTTAAGCGGCAGCAGCTCAACACATGCAGGGTTCAACGTTAAGTTTTTTTTTATACTTGCCCGACTTCTCAAATCTACTTGCCCCAATATTTTTACTTGTCCTGCCTAGGATTTTTTCTGGCTGCGTAGTGCTCATGGCTTATATCTTACTAAAATCCTTCCCATTGACTATTTACAACACTACAAAGTATTTATTATTATTATTATTATTATTATCTATAATTACATTTAAATGGCATTGCATACATGTAACATTAAATGCTATTTCACATTATTTGACCAGTAGCAGTTACACCCATCTGAACAGGTCAGCCACCTGTTTAAAGCCCAATCACAGTTGAAATCTTGAAATGAAGGGCCTTTAATGGCCAAAACATTAACCTGGACAACATTTTAACAGCTGGTTGGCTCAGATTTTATTCTTTTCATTGCATTCACATGCTGCAGTGGACAGTGGACAATTTAGCTTGAGTATTAATGTAGTATCTGAAGCACCGTCTCCACGTGTGTTTATTGACAACAGGGTTATAACCTGGACACGTTAGCTCGTCGGTATGGTAACAGGTAGTAATGGGTTGATGAGGCTTCATGAAGCGTTTTGACACATTGCAAAACTGTATTGATACTGTGTCGATACTGTGTCACTAAATACTGACATCTGCTGAACATTAAAAATCCCTACAGGCAACCTATGGACCGACTCAACTGACTCTGATAACTGACTCTGATTTTATGACCTAGTATATACAATAATATAAACCAAGTCATTGTATTTCATTTAGGATTATTTCATAACTTCATTTAAATAAAAATATATTTTTTTATCTTTTTTAGATACAGTCAATAAATAATGTGAACATGTATCATAACATGGAAATCTAAGAGAACGTGTTGTGAATGAGGATGCTTGTGGACCTGGAATTTTTTTTTTTTTTTACACATTTTTATTACAAAAAAAAACAGTTTTTCCAACTTATTCAATTTTAGACGCTTTCTCTTCTTAGTTATTTCTCCAGCTGTAGAAAAGACCCGCTCACAGGGCACAGAGGAGGCGTCAGTGCGACACAGTTCGCGTATCGGTCACGTGACCAAAACAACTCATGATCGGTCACGTGACTTTCTAAAAGCGGTACGCGCACCGACACAGGGTTTTGCCTTATGAGCTCGACGCATGCGCCGATGCATCGGTGTTGCCGGACCCATCACTATTAACACGTGACTGTTACTGCGTGCGTCTGCCCCGGCCACCGAGTCAAACAGCGGCGGTGAAACGCTCGGTGAAATCGCGGATTAACGTTAAATATATGACGAGCCGCGAGCGATCTACCTATAACCTACATTATCCTCGTATTTTGATCTGGTCGGTCCGTTCTTCTTTTACTTTGTCGTCGTCTTCTTCTTCTTCTGGCCCACCAGAAGATTTTGGCGGAGTTACAATGCATAGTAGGCTACCGCCACCTACTGCACCGGAGTTGTAACTACAAGCTCCAGTCACAGACAGAGTCCCATTGCTTTTATCAGCGGTCGAGCGAGTCAAAAGCCGAAAAATCCATTTGTGGTGGACGTAATTCTTTCGTGGCGGGCCGCCACAAATAAATGAATGTGTGGGAAACACTTGTATTGGTGCCTGCAAAACAGCAGCAGGTGGCTGTGGCCTGCAGGCCGGTTCTGATACTAATCAAATATCATCCCGGGGGCCATAGATCATTCATTGACTTTGACACCCCTGCTCTAATCAGAAGTCTGTGCCAACAGGTAATTAAATATTGAATATTGTTTTCCTTCTCCCTCCCCAGTTCTCCCTTTTTATGACAGAAGCCATCCTGGTCTTCTCCCCCCACGGTTCCCCCATGAGGCGGTTCTCCCACAAGGTCAAAGTTCGCGTTCACTGGCTCTTGCAGTGCGCCTGCCTTTTGTGCGCCGCGCTGGGCCTGGCCGCCATTTTGTACAACAAACACCTGCAAGGCAAGCCTCACTTCACCTCCTGGCACGGGCTGATAGGCCTGCTGACGGTGTGCGCGGTGGGGGTCCAGTCCGCGGCCGCCCTGCCCCTGGTCTACCACTCCCTGGCCAAAGGTTGGTCGCTGGCCAAGCTCAAGAGGTACCACGCGGCTTCTGGGCTCGTCGCCTACTTGCTGGGCGCCGTCAGCCTGCTGCTGGGGATGAGTTCCGTGTGGTTCACAGCATCCGTCAGCAACGGCGTCTGGTACCTGGTGGCACTCTGCCCCACCCTCTGTGGTCTGATCGTCATGAATCAAGTCACCAGCGCTTATGTGGCCAAAAAACGCCTACAGTCTTAATGACGGCTGTGATGTGGACATCTTTTCTGCAGGGATCATTTTTTTTTCTTCTTCTTGGTTGTGATAATACACCTCGTAGATGGACAATCAATGTTATGTTTGCAGTATGCTATGTTTTGTGTTATTAGGGAAAACCAATGCAAGAACTGTATCCAAGAATCCCGCCTCCTTGTTTTGATGGACAAGGTATTAATGTAACTATATGTTTATTTGTACAATTGCACCACATTATAATAAGATGTTGGTATTCCATGTACGACCGTGCCTCATGAAGTGACCCATAATTTGACATGAGAGTGTTTATATGGGCCGGTCAGCTCTGACCCACGAGTCTATTCTGCTTACAGGTGCAAAAAATTAAAGAACTGATCTACAGTTTTGTGTATTAAATGAAGCCTCAGGGAGTTTTCCCCCCTTCATGATGTCACAAAAAGCCACCTCTTTTTTCCAAGATGGTGCTGCTGGTGGCAGGAGCTCTGTGCTCTTGTGTCATCCTTTACTTTCCTGGTGTTTCCCTCTTGTTTTTCTGTGGTTTTTTTTTTGCCTTTTGGTTCGAGACCTTTTGGGACTGTGTGACAAGGGGTGGCACTTTCGTGACTCCTGTGGTGCTTTTTTGTGGGCTTCTGGGTCTGCCCCCCAAGACCCTTTTGGCCTTTTGGACCAGCTGCTGAGTCTCTGCCACACCGGAGTCCGTTTGGAGAGGAGATACGGATGAAGAGACAGGGCTACGGAGCTAGTGCTGGGCGCCGGGACGGACGGGCTTCACGGTGTCTTGGCTGAATGAGTGTGTATCGGACACCTCGGTCTCCTTGGACGCATCCTCGCTCACTGGAGTCTGGCCGAGAGATGGTGGTTGGCCGAGGGTGGAGTCGGCTCTCTTGGTTGCTTTGTTGGGTCTGCTCCTGTCTCTGACCATGCAGACAATGGCGTAGAACACCGCAGAGGCCACCACAGTGTGTGTGTGTTGAAATATTTTGTTTGGTTGCTTGTCTATGCATGGTGCAATCGTGTGTGTATGTCATTGGTTGATTATTTTTTATTTTGTTGTTGTTTTACTTTTGTGGCTGTGTGTAGAAGTGGCACTGCTGGAGCGGCAGCTGGTTGCATCAGCTCTGGGGCCATATTTATCAAGCGTGTTAGAATTACTCCTAAGAAGTCTGCTAAGAGTTGACTTATGAGTAAAGAAATTCTTCGCTGAAAGCTGTACTTAAAAGTTAGTTATCAAGCCTCTTACTCACACTTTCAGCGAAGTGTAGGACTGAATCTTAAGTGTCACACTCAGAGCTGAATTACGACATTACTATGTGCCGTAAACGGAATTTTAGGTGACGTCATTTCTGTGTCCATAGAAATGACCAATCACGGAAGGGAATCCCTTGTCTAAGAATAAAGAAATATCTTAGAAATATTTAAGTGGACAATGGTAGTGTATATTTTGACAATAAACTACAAAATAATACAAAACAAACAAACGATATTGGCAATGAATCAAAAATAAATGTTTCCTTTTCTTTCCAATTCATTTTCCCAGTGGCGAGATATCGAAGCATTGTGATGACCTTTAGTTCTGCTGTGAAAGCTCTGCTGCGTGATGTTGCTGATGAGATGACGCCCCTTATTAATAAATCTGTGACAAAAATAATACCCGCTCTGTCTAAACGATACCGTTTGATCAGCTGCTCGTCATCAAACAAAGCCAGGACATCCTTCCGCACGTCTCTCTCGCCTCAGTGCCATCCCCCGCTGGCAACTCCTAACCACTTAGGACACCTTTGAAAGTCTCTTAAATATCGTGGAGAATAGGAGTGATTCTTAGACTTAAGAAAGTTGATAAATAACTTTTATTCTTAAGTTTGAGAGTAGGACTAAATTTCGCAAATTCTCAGGACTTAAGTGTAAAATGGCACTCTTAAGACGCTTGATAAATACGGCCCCTGGTCTTTTAATATCTTTATTGTCCTTTGATGTTTCCCTCTTACACACATGTTTATGTGTGCTATGGCTATGAGTCCCCCCCCCCTTTGTCTCAGTCAGGACCCTTCTCCAGACTGATTTTTTTTTCTCAACCCCCCAATGTTTACCGGTGTCTCACCTTTTTTGTAAGGGGTGCCGGAAGTTGGCAGACCCGTCAGGGACCCTGTTCTGTCTCCCTGTAATGTTTGTCTGCTCTTGAATGGGATTGTGCTGAAAATCTTAATTTCCCCTCGGGGATTAATAAAGTACTTCTGATTCTGATTCTCTCCTCTCAAAAGTGAGGAAGTTAATTTTTTGAACATTCGATGCTCATAAAAGGCTTCTGCATTACCGTACATACAGGTAAAAGCCAGTAAATTAGAATATTTTGAAAAACTTGATTTATTCCAGTAATTGCATTCAAAAGGTGTAACTTGTACATTATATTTATTCATTGCACACAGACTGATGCATTCAAATGTTTATTTCATTTAATTTTGATGATTTGAAGTGGCAACAAATGAAAATCCAAAATTCCGTGTGTCACAAAATTAGAATATTACTTAAGGCTTATACAAAAAAAGGGATTTTTAGAAATGTTGGCCAACTGAAAAGTATGAAAATGAAAAATATGAGCATGTACAATACTCAATACTTGGTTGGAGCTCCTTTTGCCTCAATTACTGCGTTAATGCGGCGTGGCATGGAGTCGATGAGTTTCTGGCACTGCTCAGGTGTTATGAGAGCCCAGGTTGCTCTGATAGTGGCCTTCAACTCTTCTGCGTTTTTGGGTCTGGCATTCTGCATCTTCCTTTTCACAATACCCCACAGATTTTCTATGGGGCTAAGGTCAGGGGAGTTGGCGGGCCAATTTAGAACAGAAATACCATGGTCCGTAAACCAGGCACGGGTAGATTTTGCGCTGTGTGCAGGCGCCAAGTCCTGTTGGAACTTGAAATCTCCATCTCCATAGAGCAGGTCAGCAGCAGGAAGCATGAAGTGCTCTAAAACTTGCTGGTAGACGGCTGCGTTGACCCTGGATCTCAGGAAACAGAGTGGACCGACACCAGCAGATGACATGGCACCCCAAACCATCACTGATGGTGGAAACTTTACACTAGACTTCAGGCAACGTGGATCCTGTGCCTCTCCTGTCTTCCTCCAGACTCTGGGACCTCGATTTCCAAAGGAAATGCAAAATTTGCATGGTTGGGTGATGGTTTGGGGTGCCATGTCATCTGTGCCTTAAGTAATATTCTAATTTTGTGACACACGGAATTTTGGATTTTCATTTGTTGCCACTTCAAATCATCAAAATTAAATGAAATAAACATTTGAATGCATCAGTCTGTGTGCAATGAATAAATATAATGTACAAGTTACACCTTTTGAATGCAATTACTGAAATAAATCAAGTTTTTCAAAATATTCTAATTTACTGGCTTTTACCTGTAGTTACCAATGACGCGACTCATACCTCGAAAAACTCTTAATTAGGCCAGTTTGCCGAGATACTATCGTACCTCTAATTAAATCCTATACTGTTTGTTACTCCCTCCGAGGTCTTAATTAAGGCTCAAGTCGCTTGTTTTGCTCACATTTATTTCAGCCACGTTACCGACCATGCCAAATATAATGGCGTCAGAACTAATACAATAAGCAAACATAACTTACAATTAGTCTGACATCCAAGAAAAGAAAACACATTGATTTCACATACATATCAGTGAGAATCATACCTCATTGGCCTCATGAACTCCAAAGGAATAAAGTTTATTTTCAATCCGAGACTCCATTGACGTCTTCTCCATCAAACACTTGTTGTCTCATGCTGCTTTCTCAAGTCCGTCACATATTAATTGTCCCCCCCAACAATGTGACCAAACCGGAACTAAAAATATAATTCCCCTCTCAATTTACATGGGTTTGTAACAAAAATAATGTTCACATAAACCCAAGGAAATACTTTTTCAATCACATTATGTGTACAATACGAATTTATATTTATGTATTGTATTTATTTATCCTCACCAACTATGAATTTATATAACAAATATACATGTTGCTTCTGTCAGCAGATACACTGTTTATAATTTAATCTTCGACAAGAATGCACACTGACACTGCAATAGAAGAGGTGTTTTATTTTGAAAATAACATTGACAACACAGTCATATTCCGCTTGTATTTAGGTGGGATGTCCAAACATTATTAATACTGGAGAACATAAAATAACACAATAAAAATGCATAAATAAATACATTTCAGACGCTAAAATGAAGGAAACTACCATCGATATCATAAAAATTATACATAATACAGAAAAAAAAAATACACACTGCATAAAAATGAACTTCCTGGACAAGGATGAACTGTATTTATAAAGTAGTATGATATCCAAGTGGCAATTCAACTCCAAGATTCCAAAACAAAAGTGTTGAGTCAGCCTGTACAAAAACTACAAAGATATTAACTCAGGCCATCCTGTTTTGTGGTTTTTTTTGTCTAAAGTCTACGAACACATCCCTGTATCTAACACACACACTGACAGGACATAGGACCACACTGGTGAGCTAAGGCCACAGCGCCCCCTGGCCTGCAGTTCCTGCTGGAGTGTTGTGATGGAAAAGTCAGCTTTGATGTGAAATGTGTCCATTAGTTTAAAAAAAACAAGACCTCATCGTGTAGTTTAAGGCTAAATATGACAGAACGCATATTACATTCATTGCAGCTTTAAGAAATTATACAAAAAAATACATGTAAAGTACCCCAACCCACAAAAAAGCAACATTTATCTCCATAAATGCTGTAATGAAACATCTCTCTACACACTGCAATATTTACACGGTGAATCACAGCCTTGCAGTGTGGGATGCTACACACAGAAATACTCCTTAGTTTTTTTCCAAGGTTTCTCACAGCAAATCCAACGTGAGGGTTTTATTTAGTCGCCATACAGAAGTGAAATGGAAAAGCAGGGACGGCCTCAGAATATTTACTTAAATGTTTGTTTTTTTAATTCTGGCTTGAAAGTACAATATGAGTATCTTGTCTGCCAGGTAATGTGTGAAAATGGCAAAATATTAAAATACAACTGTTGTTCATTTGTGCCATAACAATTTGTGCTGTTTTAAGGCTGACCTGTGATGTTACAAAAACATTTGATAGATATTTCAGTATAAATAAAGGTGTGAATAGTAAAAAATATATATAATTGCACAAGCAATTTGTTATGGCCAGACCTGTGCGTTTATTTCCGTACCTGACGGTTTCAGCTACAACTGTTGCCTTCCTCAGAGGTTGACCATTTTTGAAGACCTAATGAACCTCTTTGTATTATAATTGCACAAATGTCAGGTTGTTTTTGGACAGCACTAACATTTAAAGACATTTAGACAAGGCGTGTGTTTGTGCTGGTGGCTGATAAAATACTATGTACCGTACTTTAGAATGACTTAAAAACTTTTTTTTTTACGACACAAACAAACAACAGTGTCATTTTAATATTTGTAAGTAATTCTCGTTATAAAACAATGAACATGTTTTCAAGTCAACTCTAATTACAAGTTGCTGGAATGATGTGAGACAGGAGCAGTTGTTACAAATATTCATAATATAAAAAAGACAACGCTGAATGTAAATTGTGTATTTATAAGAAAAAAAGGAGGTATTTACTGTAGCTCAGACACCTCACATTTCAGCAACCGGCTTTATTACAGCATATCTTCCCAAAGGACAATTCTACAGAAACATACTTTAGAGTAGTCAATGTACAGCTTGAAAAGCAGGCGAAAAAAACAGAACAACCTCTGGCAACGCATGTACAGAAAAATCTGTGTTTTTAGATACAGTCAAAAACGGTGGTGCGTGAGTGCTGCTGAGTTGCGGTTCACAGAGTGAAACATTCCAACATGTACCTTGTGAAGCAGATGGCAGTTAGTCCAAACACACCTGACATGTACTCACATGCTGTACATGGACTACTCTAAAGAATACCCAACTTTCTTTTCTTGAGAATGTATAATAAAATGTTGCAATGTGAGGCTAGCTGGTGTATAAAAAAAAGCAACATGGTTGCACAATAACAAGACAAAGATGAACCTAATGAGCATGTTAGGGTCATTTTACCATTATCCATCCATCCATTTTCTACCGCTTGTCCCTTTCGGGGTCACGGGGGGTCGCTGGAGCCTATCTCAGCTGCATTCGGGCGGAAGGCGGGGTACACCCTATGAATATTCATCGAATCATGTCCCATTTCTAACAAGAATTGATGAATGTGTGTGAGTGGCGGTGCCTACGTGAGCCTTTAGTGTCCGGTTACCTCGATGACATCATCATCATCAGAACTCTCGCCGCCGTTGCCCGTGCCTTCACGTCTGTCGGCTTGGGTCAGCGCCGCCCCCAACAGGCTGGAAGTGGGGTTGTTAAAATGGGACAAGTAGCTGGACGGGTCGGAAGACGGATTTGGCGCAGAGAACCCCGCTGAGCTGGAGAGAAGCGGCGCCGGGAACATCCTGGGCTCGGGTAGCAAGGACTGGCTGTAGTTGAGAGGGAAGCCCGAGGACAGAAGACCTGCCACGTTGGGGTTCATCAGGTATGACGGCATGGAGCCGGACGGCAGGGAGGAGGAAGTGGTGGCGGATGATGCTGACGGCGACATGGGGGCGGAGGATGCAGAGGA
Source organism: Nerophis lumbriciformis (assembly GCF_033978685.3). NCBI lineage: Eukaryota > Metazoa > Chordata > Actinopteri > Syngnathiformes > Syngnathidae > Nerophis > Nerophis lumbriciformis. The sequence continues at coordinate 17,465,338 of NC_084585.2, forward strand.
GGAGAGGATGGTGGACAGCGCCGACGAGGAGGGAGGAGGAAGTTGTCCGTTCCCGGGTTCAGAAGGGAACATGGTCTGTAGGTCGGACAGCGGTGTTTGAAGGAACGAGGATCCGCTGCTCCCGCCCATCAGAAGAGGGTGAGTCATGTGGCCCAACAGCGAGGAGGAGTTGAGACCCACTGGCGGGTAACCCAGCCCGCTGGAGCTCCGTGGGAGTCCTGGGTAATGCGACGCGGCCGAAGTCCGCTTGCTGCCCGCTTGCGCGCCGCCTTGACTGTCGGCGTGCTTGCGTTTCACGCCTTGCGTCTCCAAAGCGGAGCTGAAGATGTCAATGTCGAGTGGAATCCGACTGCCTCCATCCCTCGCCCGCGCGGCGGACACCGCCGATTGGGACAATATGCTGTTCCCCGCGATGGTGTCATCACTTGCCGAAGCGGTGTAGCGGCTGAACTCGCGGAGAATCTCAGAGCTTAACGGAGAGGACGACTGCGGATCCACATCGGGCGAATGCTGCTGCTGCTCCACAGGCGACGCACAGCCATTACTGAGCGGATGCTGGAGGTCTGTGGAGCCAAACGATGAAGAAAAGTCAGGAAAAAAAACATAGAATCCACAATTCAAGATACATATGAACTAGAAAACGACCGATTATTGGCGCCAATATTTGGCATTTTGGCGTATATCGTTACTGGCTTACAACAGCAGATAGAATATTTACACATTCAGTCGTGGTCAAAAGTTTACACACACTTGTGAAGGACATAATGTCATGGCCAAAATACATTGTCTTTCTGTTTTTTATGCTCTTTAAATCGTAAATAAATGCTAGGAAGAGGCCGCTAGCAATGCACGCCGTAAAAAACCCCTCCATCAACGTAATAAATACCATCATGTATGTAACGTAGTAACAGGCACATTTATAATAACATGTAACATATAAGTATTTTAGTCGTTTTAAGGATTACAGCAGCACATTGATTTGACAGAGCACATAACATTTGCTATTTCCTTCACTGACAACTACTATTGCTAATCATGGCAGACTTCATGAGAGACGATTACTTTTGGACAAACACTAAGCATCATGTAGTGATCAGTGCTGAACAAGAAATACAAACTATGAACATAACAAAACAATCACAACGTTCGCTTTCACTGGTATGTCGCCTGAAGGGATGTTTCTATTGCTCAGCACAAAACTTGTGTTCCCCAATTATACCATGAATTAATCATAATTGTATGTTTTTTTCAGAGGGCTTTTATGGGCACAATATATGAAGCAGTCTAGTACGAGCCGTTTTTCACAAATAAGAATACACAAAAAAAGACAAAAACATTTGTGTTCTTGTCTCACATTGGGATTTTGTGAATGATAGGCAGAATTTTAAAAAACTGCAGTTCCCCTTTAAACAAAGTGTGCATACTTTATGTTTACAGTATATTCTATTCTAACAATGTTGCAATTAAAAACACAATGCAATTTTATAACATTTTATTTTTCAGACCGCTAATTGTCAAACTCTACAATCCTATCACATAAGGAACACGTGTCATGCCTGTTTTGGGCCCTAGGGGTGCACAAAGGTTAAGAGGATTAAACGCTACTATTTTGTACCTCTTGAAACAGCAGCGCTCCTGATTGTCGGTCTACTGATTTTTCCCGATCTAATAGCAAAAATCCTGCCGTCGTTGGTCCTTATGTAGGTACCTTTGGACAAGAAAGCAATGATGAGGAACTTTGTACACTAAAATAATAAATACAGAATTAACTTCTCTGTACCTTTAGAACCTCTTATTACGTGGATGCTCTCACCAGCGCTGATTCGAGCTTGTACGTCTGTTGTGCTGTTAGCTCCTGGGATGACGATGTCTGCAAATTTGCATAACGGGAACATGAAAAAAAACAAAAAACATCAAATTATATTTGTGGCATGCCGGCGAGACAAACAATACTTATGTTTGACATATTTTGATGTACCGCCTTCTGTGAGAGGGCTTTATAAATACGGTTGGTATGTTCTGGTACCAGTAGAGGTGACAATCCTCTGGACGTGCACTCCGGCCTTCTGCAAAAAATTGACAGGTAAGCTGCCGGGAGAGCTGGATCCGGCCACGCCCATGACCACCTGGCGAGGCATCATTGGGATCGGCGTCGACTGGATGGGCCTGACACTCGCTACTGGCTTTTCGTCGGGCCGAATCATAGGCCGCCTGGAAGTAACAAGAAAAGTTACAACTAATGAGCTGTTGTTTGAAGTGAAAGAGTCAGGAAGGCCGTAAGAGAGTACAGGAAGTCCTCGGTCTATTACGACATCCGTTACCACTAGAGGTGGGAATTTTTGGGCAATTTACGATTCTTGGGGTGAGGATTGGATTCAGAACAAATCAACCCGATTTTCAAAATATCTTTTTGGTACATCAATTATTATTATTATTATTTTTTTTAAACATTTGTTTTTCTCCCGCAAACAAGTAACCCACAAAAATGATATATATATACATAAACAAAAAAACACATGCATCAGTCAAAGAAGTACAGGCAAATGTTGACATGAAGCCACAGACAACTGCACCCCTCAATGTCCCCAACATGGTGCAGCAATACACAAAAGTCTCATCAATTATTAACATTTCAATTACTTTTCAATCAGGGTTAAATTTTAGATTTTATTTTAAAACATATTTTAGGAACCCACCCCATACTTTCCTGAAGCTTCACAGAACAACCGTTCAATGTCAGCCTAATTTTCTAATTTAAAGAAATAAAGAATATCTCTAATCCAGCGGATGTGGCAGGGAGGCGCTGCAGCCTTCCAATTTAGCACAATGAGTTATCTAGCCAACAAAGTAGTAAATGCTACCAGGTTCTTTTGGACTTTGCTAAGAGAAGATGACAGAGGGGCTACCCCCAAATAGTCCGCTTATATGATTTGTAAACCTGGGCTATCTATCGATTTTATTGATAAATTTGAGTTTTTTGTTGCAGACGATTTACAAAATAAAAAATCAATGCTTTTCTCCTCATTCTCCAGCATATTTTTTGGCCCCCTTGAGCTTCCTTAGCCCTTGCCCGCCCCCTCTATTCTTTGGCGGAGATCCCCAAGGCCAGGATACTTCAGGGAAAAGCCTTCGTTTATCTACTTACTAAAACTATATACCGGTAGTCATCTCAACGTTTTACTTGTTTATTTGCATACAATGTACAATACTACATTTTTACTTACAGTACCGTATTTTTCGGATTATAAATCACAGTTTTTTTCATAGCGACTTATGTGTGAAATTATTAACACATTACCGTAGAATATCAAATAATATTATTTATCTCGTTCACGGAAGAGACGAAGCAAATGTCAGCAATCGTCACACACACGTCAGCAATCGTCACACACACGTCAACCAATAATAATTCTGCGGGGGAGGGTCATGGCAGAAGTGCATTGTGGGTCATGGGATGCTAACTGCTATATTCTATATGCTACTGCGGTAGCTATTAAAATGGATAATTTCAACATTAGCGGAAACTTATAAAAACTGAGAAGGGCTGAACAAAAATGGCACCGAAAAGGAAATCATATACTGCAGATTACAAGCTGGACGTAGTGAAATATGCAGCAGAAAACGGCAATCGAGCAGCAGAAAGAAAGGACGCTAGCGGCGCATACCAGGAGTGACAACGAGGAAGAAGATTTCATGGGATTTAGCGATCAGGAGTGACAGATTGTTTGGTAAACGTATAGCATGTTCTATATGTTATAGTTATTTGAATGACTCTTACGATAATATGTTACGTTAACATACCAGGCACATTCTCAGTTGGTTATTTATGCGTCATATAACATACACTTATTCAGCCTGTTGTTCACTATTCTTTATTTATTTTAAATTGCCTTTCAAATGTCTATTCTTGGTGTTGGATTTTATCAAATAAATTTCCCACAAAAATGCGATTTACACTCGAGTGCTACGTATATATGTTTTTTTCCTTCTTTATTATGCATTTTCGGCCGGAGCGACATATACTCCGGAGCGACTTATAATCCGAAAAATACGGTAGTATCTTATTCAAAATAAAGGTTTTAGTTTTGCACTTCATTGTATTACTATTTAATGATTATTGGTATATTTATTGTTTTTTTGGAGTTTATTTATTTGAATGCGATTTGCAATGCTACATTTTTATTTGGAGAATAATTTTTTTTCAAGTCAGAAGTTTTAAGATTGCACTTTATTGATCTCAATGTTGGAGATTATTATTTATTGGCATGCAATGTACAATGCTACAATTTTCTTAACAAAATTATTTTTATCTAAGACAGAAGTATTGTCACCCAGAGGAAGCTCTAACTTAGTTCTTTGAAAATATTGCCTAAAAAGTACAATTTCTATCTGGTCCAAAAATAACATTATACAAATTAGAACTTTGTTAAGAGTAAGATGCAGTGTATGCAGCATCATTTAAATCTACTTGTTTTTGATCAATCGATATTTTTGGGAAAAAATCTGAGATTTAATCTTTAGGCCATATCGCACAGGCCTAATGATTTGGTTTGATCTTTTCGCCAAATACCAAAGACAAAGTAATAAACATTTCAGTCCAACAACTGCACAGAGATGGGCAAAGCCAAAACATACAGTATGTATTAAGTTAGCTGGAGACTGTTCACACATCACATAATACCGATATTCCGTTGTACATCTTAGCTAGCCGGACTTTGGTATAATAGCTACGATGTATTAGCTTGCTTTGAATAAAGCTGTGTCTAGCAGAAATAGAAGACTTTCATAAGTCTACCACTAAAAATATCTGTCCAGCTCTCTTCAAATAGGGTCACTCTTAAGTCACCCTCCCACAGTGGTTTGACTGAATTCAGCGATTCAGGGTGTAAATGAAACATTTTAGTGTATATACATGTAATTGATCCTTTTAAAGTTGGAAGTGGTGTCAAAAAAGCATCTCAAACTGTGTCAGTCGATTACTTTGGAAACCTGGGAAAAGTATTATGAACAAAACTGCGGATTTGTAGATATCCAAAAAAGTGTTGATTAGGGAGTAAAAATGTATCACAGAGTTGCTGGAGAGAGACAAAAATGTTGTCAATGTATACATCTTTAATGATGTTGATCCCCAGACTTCACCATCTTAAAAAGGCACTATCGACAAGACAGGGAGGGAAAGTATGGTTAGCAGTGATGGGTGCAAGACTAGAAATAATCTGTAAACCAAGAAATAATCTGTAAACCAAAATAGCGCTTAAACTGAACGAAAATTCTGAATGAGGTTTTTACTATTGGATTTTTCGTAAAAACCGAAGTATAGAAGAGTGCAGGGTTCTAATTTAACCACGGCAAGTGCCGCGACCGCTCTTGTCACTTGCCGTAATGCTCTAAAAAATTGACCAGCATCAACGGCGAGTGTATGCCGTGACCACCCTTTACTTTTTACTTGTTAATGGACTAAGGATGTAACGATAAACGGTATAATGATAAGCTGCGGTAAAATTCCAGACTAACGTAGTAATAACGTTAACAAGTCATTTATTAATGCATTTTAGGCAACACTGCTCACTTCCTGAATACTGAAGCGCTGACTTTACAGACTTTGCTTTAAAAATGTTCCCTCCGAGCTAACGGAGAGCCGATCGCTTTGTTTCACTTCATTTCACTCGCTTCTACTTCCGTGGAGTATCGGTGTGCGATTAAGAGCGCAATGCTGTTTTAGGACAAAAATATTTGATGTTGCAGTTTCATTTTGAACATGCAGCTGGCATCCTTCCGTCAGCTGCTGTGACAGAGTTACCATGCAGCAGACGATGTGTCGGGAACGTTGCCACAACTTGTTTATAAACTTTAGTTTATATCTATAGTTTGTTTACTGGGATGCTCACTCATCCTTTATTCAACTGCTAACGTTGTTAGTGTTCCAATAACATAAATACTAGCTCAAATGTTTTGTCATCTCATTGAATTGAACGCCGACTGAGTTGTCAGTGAGGCACAAAGATTGTGTGTTCGATGTATCACTCCACTTTATTTTTGTTGGCCAAACTGTTGCACTGAAGTACAAACCCCGTTTCCATATGAGTTGGGAAATTGTGTTAGATGTAAATATAAACGGAATACAATGATTTGCAAATCATTTTCAACCCATATTCAGTTGAATATGCTACAAAGACAACATATTTGATGTTCAAACTGATAAACTTTTTTTTTTTTGCAAATAATCATTAACTTTAGAATTTGATGCCAGCAACACGTGACAAAGAAGTTGGGAAAGGTGGCAATAAATGCTGATAAAGTTGAGGAATGCTCATCAAACACTTATTTGGAACATCCCACAGGTGAACAGGCAAATTGGGAACAGGTGGGTGCCATGATTGGGTATAAAAGTAGATTCCATGTAATGCTCAGTCATTCACAAACAAGGATGGGGCGAAGGTCACCACTTTGTCAACAAATGCGTGAGCAAATTGTTGAACAATTTAAGAAAAACCTTTCTCAACCAGCTATTGCAAGGAATTTAGGGATTTCACCATCTACGGTCCGTAAAACCATCAAAGGGTTCAGAGAATCTGGAGAAATCACTGCACGTAAGCAGCTAAGCCCGTGACCTTCGATCCCTCAGGCTGTACTGCATCAACAAGCGACATCAGTGTGTAAAGGATATCACCACATGGGCTCAGGAACACTTCAGAAACCCACTGTCAGTAACTACAGTTGGTCGCTACATCTGTAAGTGCAAGTTAAAACTCTCCTATGCAAGGCGAAAACCGTTTATCAACAACACCCAGAAACGCCGTCGGCTTCGCTGGGCCTGAGCTCATCGAAGATGGACTGATACAAAGTGGAAAAGTGTTCTGTGGTCTGACGAGTCCACATTTCAAATTGTTTTTGGAAACTGTGGACGTTGTGTCCTCCGGACCAAAGAGGAAAAGAACCATCCGGATTGTTATAGGCGCAAAGTTGAAAAGCCAGCATCTGTGATGGTATGGGGGTGTATTAGTGCCCAAGACATGGGTAACTTACACATCTGTGAAGGCGCCATTAACCCTGAAAGGTACATACAGGTTTTGGAGCAACATATGTTGCCATCCAAGCAACGTTACCATGGACGCCCCTGCTTATTTCAGCAAGACAATGCCAAGCCACGTGTTACATCAACGTGGCTTCATAGTAAAAGAGTGCGGGTACTAGACTGCCTGCCTTTAGTCCAGACCTGTCTCCCATTGAAAATGTGTGGCGCATTATGAAGCCTAAAATACCACAACGGAGACCCCCGGACTGTTGAACAACTTAAGCTGTACATCAAGCAAGAATGAGAAAGAATTCCACCTGAGAACCTTAAAAAATGTGTCTCCTCAGTTCCCAAACGTTTACTGAGTGTTGTTAAAAGGAAAGGCCATGTAACACAGTGGTGAACATGCCCTTTCCCAACTACTTTGGCACGTGTTGCAGCCATGAAAGTTAATTATTATTTGCAAAAAAAAAAAAGTTTATGAGTTTGAACATCAAATATCTTGTCTTTGTAGTGCATTCAATTGAATATGGGTTGAAAAGGATTTGCAAATTATTGTATTCCGTTTATATTTACATCTAACACAATTTCCCAACTCATATGGAAACGGGTTTTGTAGAAGGTTGTTGGAGAAGAACAAAGCTTGTTTATTAGACTTTATCTTCATTAGCCAAACTGCTTTGTGTTTTATATTGATATCAAAAAGTAAACACCATGTTTTTTACATTACTTGTGTATTTTTTCATTCCACAAAGTAATTACTTTAATAACCATTCATGTGACATAGCATTTTGTTTGTTTTATGGTGTATAATTAATACCTACATGACAAATTTCTGTCAAACGTTCAATGGATCTGTCCAGATACAGCATGTACATGTACACACATTAGTACATGTAAATGTATATACATAACTTAAAAAATACCTCTCTCTATGAAAATTTAAAAATAGAGATAAAGGCATCATGTAAGAAAAATCTGACACGCTGCTACTATTAATGAACAAAAACACAAATGTTTGTCTTTAAATACATAGGTAATGTTTATCAAGAGTATTTTCGTTAGATTTTACAAATTACATGATGGCGTCACGTTCACACCCCAACATTGTTTTACCTAACATTATGAATAATCATGATCAATAATCCTGATTTCAATATTGTTAAAAAAATTATCTTATTTATTATTTTGCCCATAATCGTGCAGTCCTATATGCAAGACTAAACCTCATATACGAACACTATTTTTATCTATATGGACAAAAAGTGCAGTCGCATCTTATGTCAAAAGGGTGCCATCTTGCGTAATTTTCATATTTATTTTTATTTATTTATAGTATTATTTCTGTTTCTGCCATATTACTTTGTTCATAATGCTTGTGTTGCTTTCATATGCACATTTAACTTTCTACTTGAGGTACATACATACATTTTGAATGTGTTGGCAACACTAAATTGTCCCTAGTGTGTGAATGTGAGTGTGAATGTTGTCTGTCTATCTGTGTTGGCCCTGCGATGAGTTGGAGACTTGTCCAGGGTGTACCCTGCCTTCCGCCCGATTGTAGCTGTGATAGGCTCCAGCACCCCCCGCGACCCCGAAAGGGATAAGCGGTAGAAAATGGATGGATGGGATGGGTGTCAAAGGTTAACTGACAACGGGGACAGTCGAGTTGTTCCGAGATTTCCCGATAGCTACAATAGTTGCATCAGGGTCTGGAAGGACATCAGGTGTTCGGTGAATTTAGGTCAGGCAACTGTCAAAGTGCGGATATATATATATATATATACATATACATATATATATATATATATATATATACATATACATATATATATATATATATATATATATATATATACCGGTATATATATATACATATATATATATATTTATGTATATATATATATATATACATACACATATAATATATATATATATTTATGTATATATATACATACACACACATATATATATATATATATATATATATATATATATATATTCATATATATATATATACATACATACACATATATATATACATATACATACATACATATATACATATACATACATAGATATATACATATATACATATATATATATATATATATATACATATACATACATAGATATATACATATATACATATATATATATATATATATATAATGTGCTTGCATGCTTTGGAGCCCCTGCCTCGAAAGAAAATAATGTTTGCCTTGGTGCCCTTCCAACTTGCCTTGGTGCCCTAAAATATGAGCCCTCCTTTAGGGCAACTCTTGCCTTGACCTTAAAAAGGTAAAATGTGGGGCCTGAGAGAGGATGGTAGAGTGAAGCAGAGCCCTAAGAGGTACTGGTTTGGTTTAGTTGAGTTAACCTCCATAACCAGACATAACGGAGGGGCATCAAATGCTTCATATGTCAGCCAATACTTAATAATTCTAATGTTGGTGGACCAGTCGTAAAACTTAGGTTTGGTAGTGCTAATAAGCCTCCCGACGATTTGGGTGTCTGTAATTATTGTTTTAAATATTTTATATATAATTTTTTTATATATATAATTTTCGAAAGAAGGGAGAAAAAGTGGTTGGGACGATTGGGAACTGAGGAAACTAATTGTTGAAGCTTTGAAAGTGGAATTCTTTCCCATTCTTGTTTTATGTAGAGCTTCAGTCGTTCAACAGTCCGGGGTCTCCGCTGTCGTATTTTACACTTCATAATGCGCCACACATTTTCGATGGGAGACAGGTCTGGACTGCAGGCGGGCCAGGAAAGTACCCGCACTCTTTTTTTACGAAGCCACGCTGTTGTAACACGTGCTGAATGTGGCTTGGCATTGTCTTGCTGAAATAAGCAGGGGCGTCCATGAAAAAGATGGCGCTTAGATGGCAGCATATGTTGTTCCAAAACCTGTATGTACCTTTCAGCATTAATGGTGCCTTCACAGATGTGTAAGTTACCCATGCCTTGGGCACTAATGCATCCCCATACCATCACAGATGTTGGCTTTTGAACTTTGCGTCGATAACAGTCTGGATGGTTCGCTTCCCCACGATGTCGAATATTTCCAAAAACAATTTGAAATGTGGCCTTGTCAGACCACAGAACTTTTCCACTTTGCATGAGTCCATCTTAGATGATCTCGGGCCCAGAGAAGCCGGCGGCGTTTATGGATGTTGTTGATAAATGGCTTTCGCTTTGCATAGTAGAGCTTTAACTTGCACTTACAGATGTAGCGACCAACTGTATTTAGTGACAGTGGTTTTCTGAAGTGTTCCTGAGCCCATGTGGTGATATCCTTTAGAGATTGATGTCGGTTTTTGATACAGTGCTGTCTGAGGGATCGAAGGTCATGGTCATTCAATGTTGGTTTCTGGCCATGCCGTTTACGTGGAGTGATTTCTCCAGATTCTCTGAACCTTTTCATGATATTATGGACCGTAGATGTTGAAATCCCTAAATTTCTTGCAATTGCACTTTGAGAAACGTTGTTTTTAAACTGTTTGACTATTTGCTTGTGGACAAAGGGGTGTACCTCGCCCCATCCTTTCTTGTGAAAGACTGAGCATTTTTTGGGAAGCTGTTTTTATACCCAATCATGGCACCCACCTGTTCCCAATTAGCCTGTACACCTGTGGGATGTTCCAAATAAGTGTTTGGTGAGCATTCCTCAACTTTATCAGTATGTATTACCACCTTTCCCAACTTCTTTGTCACGTGTTGCTGGCATCAAATTCTAAAGTTAATGATTATTTGCAAAAAAGTTTGAACATCAATATGTTGTCTTTGTAGTATATTCAACTGAATATGGGTTTAAAATGATTTGCAAATCATTGTATTCCGTTTATATTTACATCCAACACAATTTCCCAACTCATATGAAAACAGGGTTTGTAGAAAGAGGCCATCAGCATAGAAAGAAACCTTCACCTGCACATTGTGTCAACATATGCCCGTAATAAGCAGGTTGGTACAAAGTGCTATTGACAGAGGCTCAATTGCAAGAGTAAAAACCAATGGGCTCATGGGGCAACCCTGCCATGTGGAACGGTAAAGGCAAAAATATTCGGATTGAATATTCTTTGTTCTGACCGAGGCCTCAGGAAATGAATATCGGAGCTTATCAATTAAATAAAACTACCGTATTGCCAAAGCCGAATCTTCACAGGACATAAAACAGATAATTCCACTCCACTCGGTCAAATGCCTTTTCAGCATCCATAGATATCACTGCCTCTTCAGTGTTAAGAGCAGGAACATCATACAATATATTGAAAATATGTCGAAGATCAGACAGCCCTTTGAGACATTTGTGATTAAGGGATACATAAGTAAATTTTGATTAGATTGAAGGAGTGCCTATTCCATATATCAATTACGAAAAAAGGACACAAGTTACAAAAGCTCCTCTTGGTTGCTGACGTACGACTTAAACGTACAGTGTTGGTCTAAAATAGTACGGTATTTTAAATTGTTTTATTTTATTTACAAAAATCACACTGTTAATCAATCTAATAAAAGATCAAATAATAGAGCAACCCCAACTCGAACCCAGTCTCTGCTTAACAATACAGAGGATAGAAAATTTACAAAGCAATTGAGGAAGCCATACAAATACAATACTAAAATATGACGCTAAAAACAGGAAAACCAAAAATGTATAAAAGCAACAGTATCAATAATAAAAGTAATGTCAAGAATAGTTGTTTAATATTTTTAATACAAGATATATTCTTAAAAAAAAAAAATAATAATAATAAAATGAAAATAATAACAATAATAAAAAAAAAAAAAAATAATAATAATATATATATTTACTTTTTTAAATACATTTTTGAAAATTATGAATCGATTTAGAATCGGAAAAAATTTAAATCACGGTTTCGATGTGAATCAATTTTTTTTAGCACGCCTAGTTCCTACTATGGCATTGGTGACAAACCAGAATTATGCATTTTGCTGCCTTTTTTTGCGATAGTTGCGGCCTTGAATGTCTGACTTTGTGGCAGCTTTTACAGAGAGACATGGCAAAAGGTGCCATGTTTTGAGTTTTGTTTTTTTCAAACGCGTTGAATGAACTTGATTAAAGGGATTTGTTATCAATGTTTTACCTCTACTATCTAGTTTTAACCTCAAAAACACAAAGATTTCAACAAAAATTGGAAAACAAATATTGTATTGATGTTTTAATCCTTTTAAAACATCAACTCAAACAGTAATTTTGCCAAATTACTGTTTGAGTTCATTATAACTAACAATAGTTATAATTCATTATAATTATAAAAATAAACACCACCAAAAAGCTTCCTTATTGTCCACTGCCTGCTCTGTCGTCTACAAGTTGGAGACATTCTCCGTATATGTTTTACACTTGAAAAGTGTTTGTCTATATGAAGAATTCATTTATATTCCAACACACTTACTGCCACGCTTTGAAAGCATTTGTAAATTGTTAAGAGCGTTTTTGTTGATAAATGAGAGACGATGAGAGATTATCATCAAACTTCAATTTCTCTAACATATAATGCTGCCTGCCTCTTTGCTAAATCAGCATTGCAAATAAAAATATGTTCTTGTTTTACCCTGAATAAATAAAGTTTAAATAAATATATGGCTATGTAAACTAGGAAGTTAATGTCTATATACTACATGAACCAGAAGCTGTGGAGGAAAGGGAAGTAGCTCTAAGCTACTCAGTAAGATGACAATTGTGCCGTTCGACTATCCGATAAGTAGTTGATATATTGTAACACACTGCTGCGCCTGCTTCAGCTACACAAGAACCAATAATAAGTTTTGATTAAACTGCTGATGTGTGCGTTTGAGGACCGCTCAGAGACAAATTTGATTGGTGAAAATGGCGGGGAAGTTGCAGGCTCTGGACAAAGCTGCACAGGCGCGCATAATTTGGGTGATTTGGCGCTATTGCGACACAGCAAATTCCTGCAGGGTCTGATTATGGTATACAGCTTACATAAACATAATTCCAAGTGTGATGTGAAACTCACCAGCCACGTTGGTTGAACGCCGCTATGTTAGCAAGCGTGTGGTTGCTGGTTGGATAATAAGTGGCATACGAGGGACGCGAGTACGGCACGGAGGCTCGTTTCTCGTCTTCGTAGCTCTTTTTGGCTGCTCTCTTCTCCGCTTTGGTCAGTTTGGTCTCCTTCCGGTCCGCTAAAAGGGACTCGTGGTGAAACGGGTGCTATTGGGACACAATGAACAAAAAGTTGAGGATTTTATTGAAAGCAAATGGTGTCGACCCAAAATATCGTATTTTTTTTCCAAATATCTACAACAAAGAGGATGTTAATTGGAAGCAGGGGGTATAAACTACAGGAAAGATGAAATTAAAGTAATTATATACACACAAGTCATTTTTTCACCTATATTATTGGTGAGGACTGCATGAGAAATTAAAAAGTAAAAGGTAGCTCTAATGGTCATTTTTGAACAATATTTTGTTCAACACAACTGTGACAGAACCAATGTTGTACTAGCTGCTTAGTCAGCAATTATATTTTATTATAAACAACAGAACAACAAGTGTTACACTTGTGACCATATGTGAGAGTAGGAACGTTAATGGAACAGTAAATCGACAGACATTTATCTGTGAAAATATGGAGAAGCAGATGGAAGGACATACCATAGAAGTATATATATATGTATATATATATATATATATATATATATATATATATATATATATATATATACATCCTGAAAATATGCAAACAAAACTGTGTTTAGATAATTGATACTTCAAACTTGCATAAATAAATCTTAAGGAATCTAACATAACTTGGCTTCTGAGAGCTTCAAAATGTAATGAATAAAATGCTAAAGTTGTTGATAAACAAGCAATTATTTTAATAATTAAATATGGTCATTTTTAAATGAATTATTATGATCATTTAAAATTAATTATTTCAAATGTGTTTATTTTAACGTACAATTCTATGGCTGGATGTAATAAGGAGTCAGAAAAAATACAAATAAAAATACAATTAATTTTGATGTTTTTAGCAAAATATAGTAAAAATTTATTTAGTTGTTTTTTTGTAAAATTAATAAATATATTTATTTTTAGGTAAGATAAACATAATAATACAATTTATCTCTAGTCTGGATGATTTAGTTCTTGTCACCATGTTGTCCTCCCGTCTCTTCACCAAGGATGGCTCCATGAGCTGGGCAAACGCCTGAAGATGCCCTACGTCAACAACACGGTCGGCGGCCCGTCGGTGCGCGGCTCGTACATCGCCGCCCTCTACTTCACCCTCAGCAGCCTGACCAGCGTCAGCTTTGGCAACGTGTGCGCCAACACGGACGACAAGAAGATTTTCTCCATCTGCACTATGCTCATCGGCGGTATGCCGGACGCCTCTTATGGAATAACGTGATTGGGCAGGCACGCTGTTTATATAGTGGGAAAGCGGACGTGAAAAAAGGCTGTCCTCACTCAGGTCCGCATGGAGCTGGAGGGGGCGTGGCCTCCAGCTCCGGCTGAAAATCGGGAGATTTTCGGGAGAATATTTGTCCCGGGAGGTTTTCGGGAGAGGCGCTGAATTTCGGGAGTCTCTCGGAAAATTCGGGAGGGTTGGCAAGTATGTGTAAAATATTGTATTGCTTTTAAAGTACCAGTACAAAACAAGTTGCTTGTTTAATGAAGCTATTATCATATATGTGTGATTTATGACCAAAAGATTTCCAAAGTTTGAAAATAGTTATATATGATCAAAATAGTATCAATCTCACGGAGATTCCCGAGTCATTATGAGAGATAATTCATTGCGACACGAGCATCCGCAGCGTTGCTATGTCCTAAACATACAAACTAACAATAACAAACCAGAATGAAACCAACAGTGTAATATTTCCACTCTCGCTAGGATGCCGACCGACGGGACGCTCACGTAATTCCGTTTAGATAAAGATTCAATCGCAATCCTCACGAAGGGTTAAAAAAAAAAAAAAAATTCCTTCAGAAAGCGTCTTGTGGGGTCTATTTCGCCATCTCAGAGGATGTCAAAGTCGACCAGCATGTCGTACTATGGCCACATTTGTTTACTACCAGGTGAGAGCTGCATGAATCATAATCTAGAATGTTTGAGACAAGGCAAAAAAGCAGGCGTCGTCTCAGTGTGTCAACCATAGGAGCGTAAACTAGCATTAGCTCACTGCTATCAATGCGCCGCCAAAATTGTCCGTCTGCATTGGCGCTAAAAATAACTCATTCATATTTGGTTAATATTTAGGTCACGACATGTAAATGGTATATTGTTGGCAGTTTCTGGTTGTTTTTAGGCTATTTATTTACAATTTAGAATGCATAAAAAGATAAGCATATGTGTTCTTGTCTTATATAAGGATTGTGAATGATAAACACCACATCTCTTTCCAATTTTTGCGTACTTCCAGTATGACTGATCTGATAACATTGTCAGAGTGCAAAAGAGTTACTACTGTGATGTCAATCTCCGAAAATAGCCGAAGGTATTCGGAGCTTAATATTCAAAATGGCTGACTAAATTTGTGGCATTTTGTGATGTTTTTTATATATATATATATATATATATATATATATATATATATATATATATATATATATATATATATATATATATATATACATACATACATACATACATACATATATATATATATATATATATATATATATATATATATAAATACATACATACATACATATATATATACACACACATATATACACATACACACACACATACATACATATGTATACATAGATAGATATACCGGCCCCCAGACACAGTTTTTTCTGTAAATTTGGCCCCCCTTTGCAAAATAAACACAAATAAGCATACAAAGTCAACTTGTTTTTCCACTCTACTGGTACTTTAAACAATATTTCTTATTTAAAAGTTTGTTTTTCTTTTTGAAAGGCATGTTAAATTGTGCTGTTTTGGGGGCAGGGCAAAGCACTGATTACATTTATTTCAATTCATTTTAATGTTATTTGAGAGTTTTTTAGTTACAAGCTGCGTCATAGAACCAATTAAAGCTGTCAAGTTGAGGTACTACTGTACGATAATCATAGCATTGTACCTTGGTGATGAGGTGTGGATAAAGCTGACACACTCCATATATGGCTCCCTCAAAGTCCGCCAAAGCCCTTAGGTCAATCTTGTTTGACTGAGGTTCTTCCTCCACGAAGTGCAACAGTGACTCCACTTCCTTACGAGTGAAGTTCAGTGCCGGGTTGAGGTCATCCACCACGCGGTCTGTAACCATGACAATGTGTTATATCTAATAAGAGTTATCGAGTCAATCTAAATTGTTATCTGCAGGAAGTAATTCTGCTCCTCTTTAGCAGCAACTTCTTACCAGACATGCTCTGTTTGGAGACCTGTCGATCATAGATCTTCTTCTCTAGGGTGAAGTCACAAACCAGGCGGTAAATGTAGCAAGGTTTTTTCTGACCATAGCGGTACACCCTGCACACCGCCTGGGCGTCGTGACACGGGTTCCAGGAGGCATCAAACACAACAACGCGATTGGCCCCTATGAGATTCACTCCCAAGCAGCCCGCTCTGGTAGAAGGACAAAAGTAGATTTATTTAGGTAACGAGATTATGTTCCTGTCAGTAGAATAAAATGTTGCAAGAAAAACTCTGACACACACCTGGTAGAAAGCAGGAAGAGCAATGCTTTGCTGTTCTCTCGGTCATTGAACTGATTGATTAGCCGCTCTCTTTCTGACGCAGATGTACTCCCATCCAGTCCTACAAGCAAAACATGTCTTTTTAACATGGAAGCAGCAGCTAATCCTGCCAATCATTAAGATTAACCGATAATGAAGCTTTACAGATAGCAGAACGCTCCATTAGGAACATACTGTACCTAATTAAACAAGATACTAGACTACAATTAGCTATGACATGTTTAACTTTGCTCAGTTTTGATTGATACTGTATGAATTATTGTGTTTGTAGTTTTTAGTATTGTACAACTTTAGTACAGCAAGTAGAAGTGTCCTGATCCGACATTGATATCGTTCCGATACCAGCAAAAGAACAAGTATCGGATTATCCATCTAAATTCTCAAGCAGTCCTGCAGCGCGTTTACTTGTGCAAAGCTGGACAGCCAGTTAACATCTACCGGTAAATGTCCTCCAATAAGGACAGAAGGTTGGTGGTCCTTTCTTGTATTTTAGTCAGTTGATGTCTAAAAAGTAAATGTAGGAGCTAACAGCCACACAACAGTTACGCACACAAGATAGACATACGTGGTCAGTGTCCCTCAAAAAGCAATAGTTGAAATGTGTCAATATAAACAAGTATCAAGTAATTATAGTTGCATATTACTTACACATACAAAGTCTCCAAGGCAGAAAAGTGTGGTACAAAATATCCAGTAGCAAAAGTGTCTGCATCAAAGCTAAACTAAATTAACTGTTGCAAAAAAAATTGCCACTCCACTTCAACTTAAATACAGCATAAGTCCATTCCAGACGGTTAATAATGAATAGGTTAGTGTTTTTCATACCTACCATTGTTCTCTCTTTGACTAATTTCATTTGATCAAACATTTTCTAACATTCCACATCACATAATAATGAAAGTATGTATGATTCTTGCTCAAGTTTATTGGATCAATATCGGTATAGGCCAGTAATCAAGGTTTCAAGATTGTTATCGTATCGGAAGTAAAGTGAGTCACAGTAAGTTGTATTGGGACACCCCTAATAGTAAGACCTGTTTTGAAGATTTTACACTTCTTTTGCACCTAAAAAAACAACAATATTAGTGTGAGGGTGTAGTGCTACACCACTGTAACTTCAATAATAAAAATATTGTTTAATTATAAATGCATGATCGCAAAAGGCCACAATGTACCCCACTGGACATATGTTGCTTGTTTTTCGAGCGTTCTATAATGCAAATGGATGCAATCACAAGCAGTCACATTAAAAAGTTGGTAAATTACAGGTAATTCCAGGTTTTGGGCCCATGCTGACATCTCAAGGACCGCTGTGAATATAACTTTCTGCAAAGTCGCCTGTCTAGACGGAGAGCTTCAAACTTACGATAGTAATTGAGGTTGCGAACCCAGCTGGGGTTCTGAGAGTCAGCGGCGGCGACGTCTGATGGAATGGGTCTCTTTGATAAGAAGTCCTCAATAACTGTCAGTGTGGACAAGCTTTGACTGGCAATGCAAAAAGAGATAATTAGAAATGTGAGTGAGCTGTACAACCAAACTAGGAGCATCTTATATAATATAATATCAAACCTGCCAACTTTGAAGAAATGTTACAATATAGTACTTATCTCCGCCTCCCCTGCCTAATGGCAACTTTGATATTTAATCTGTTTTTTACTTTGTAAAAAAGACAAAATCATTTTTAGTAATTAGTGACGTTACATCAACTCTGTGAACAATGATGAATGTTGTTGACTATCGAGCTTTTTAGCTTTCTTTGTTGCGAGCCAACAATGGCAATAAAAACAGTGAGGGAGTGTTATTGCACCTGGAACTAACCCATGCGTTACAACAGTCATTGTGGAATTAATATGCAATACTCCCGCCACCCCACAGGGGCCAACAGTGTGTGTCACAATGAAGCATCAGTGAGGTGAGTCGAAGAAGACTACTCATTCAATACAAAAACAGCACAACCCTCATAAAAAATAAAAATATATTGCATATCGAAAAAACTGTGCATAAAGATATTTAGTTTGTTTTGTATTAAAATTGCTGACTTTGTGATGTCTTTTGTATTCGTGGTCGTGTTGTTATTTGTCTGACTATAACTAAGCGATCTAAGCTCATTTAATACTACCGGTACATGTCGTGCTAAATTTGACCAGTAGAGGGCAATAATGCTTAGTTTAGTTACGTTTAGTTGTGTTGATACATTGTGTGCAATGTTTGCTGTGGATGTTGTTTAATTTCTATATTTGTAAACATCTGTAGTTTATTGTTTGAATGTATTAACACTAAACCTTCTATTTTATTTCTTGTAAAATACACAATGGACGTTATACTTTTGTAAGCAATTTTATGCTTATATTTTCAGTCTTAATAAAGCCTAAATGAAGGAAGAAGTGTAAAGAAATTAAACTGAAAGGAAAAGGATTCAAAATAGGGAACATGGAGCTTCTGTTTCTTCATGCTGTTAACTATCTGTCTAGCTGCACATGCTGGAAACGTAGTGAGGGCAGAATAATGAATATATTGACTGTGCAGTGTGAAAGCCGACGTGTAACTTTGCAATTAAGTCAACGTGGTCTCAAGGGAATATAACCACATTTCAATATTCGGCCCCTGAGCCCTTGTACTCTTGAAACGGCGGCCCTCTTCATTATGTAGTTAAATAGCCCTGCGGTATGGCATACGCTGGCGTCTCGACACAGAAGCATAATCCAGGTTTCGGAACTAAACTCAGCAAAATGCAAAATGCAAAAAGATCTCATCCATCCATCCATCCATCCATCCGTACATGTTAGCAGGTCTGTATTTGAAATACTTGTGCACTAAGAAAATTAGAGGTCCTGTGTAATAAACCAGTATATTTCTACAATTAGCAGCCTAAGATATATATTCTACACTCATACTTTATCACATCACGCTTCATAGTATGCAGCTTCACTCAATCGCAGATTGTTATTTTAAAAATTACAAATCATAATTTATGTAGTTTTGGCGTAAATTAAGCATTTTTTAAGCATTAGAATGTCTAAATTACCAACAAATATTAAGACTACAGTAGGATTGGCCAGTAAATGAGACCAAACCAATTAGAGCATGCTGTTGGGTATCGTGGCCACTGATTGTTTCAGCCTTGGAGAGCATTACTATATTGGAATAAAGGAGTGTAAAGGTGACTATGTGGGTGTAATTTTTTGTCTAGAAAGCTCTCATACTGTTAAAAAATGTTATTAGAAGGTCGTAAATAGATTTTTTTTGTAATTCTCTAACTATGAAAATATTAGATTTATGATTACCGGTAGTAATTCCTACTTTGGGAATTCATTTAGCATGGTCAGGTCCTGAACCAACAAACAGTGATAAACAAAGAATTAGTGTATATCAGTTTGAGATAAGAATTTTAGCTGAATTTTGTTTGCCTCTCATTGTACAGATTATGCTTTCTGACCTACAACAAAAACATGAATGAGTATCTTCTATGTATTGCTTGGATGTGGATTTGTGCTTGCTTACCTGAAGACCAACATTTTGTCTCCTCTTCTGACGCTCTCGTCTATCAAATGAAAGAGCAGCACCATTTTGGCAGAGTTCTCAAGAACTCCTACCCGGTAGTTTGACATGATTTCCTTTGCCTATGACAAAAGAAGACAAGTGAAGTATTGAGCCTAAAAATAATTTTGTAAGTGGTTGGTTATGAAGGTAATGTCCTACCCATTCATACGTGACGACTTGATTGCTTCGATCTTGGGAAGGGTTGAGCAGGGGCGGAATGTTATTAGTTTTGCTGTTGCCAGAGTCTGACCCTTTGCCTTTAAGGCAGCGAGTGTTACTCGCCGAGGTGATGTCGTCCAGGTCCAGGTCCTGCTCATTGGCCTGGTTCTCTTTCTGTAAAGCCTCGTAAAGTACATCTGGGTGATTCCAGATCTGACATGCAGATGAAGGAAAATCAGTTTGTATTCAACAAAAGGCACACAAAACAAGAGAAACAGAAACAAAAAGTCCTACCTTGCAACATACGCAGAAGGCCTTCAGAGGGTTGAGCCCAAGCCAACCATTGTTTCCTGCCTCTCTGAAGCGATTCATAAACTCGGTGTAAAGCGCTTTCTGTGTTGGGGAAAGCCGCACCATTATCACACGCTCTGTCTTGGCAGGAAGCTGATCTTGCAGAACATCATGGCCACGTCTGTAAGGCAGAAAACATGTGAGTCGCTGCCATCAAAAGTATAAGGTCTGCCAATCCAGCCCACCTCTGGACAAAGCCTTCCAGCAGACTGTGCAGCACATGGCTACGGTAACGCATCAGGCGGACATCTAGGG
Organism: Nerophis lumbriciformis; assembly: GCF_033978685.3. Lineage (NCBI taxonomy): Eukaryota > Metazoa > Chordata > Actinopteri > Syngnathiformes > Syngnathidae > Nerophis > Nerophis lumbriciformis. Next base: position 17,486,370 of record NC_084585.2, read on the forward strand.
GTGTGCTGTCCATACACTGCCCGTTCAGAATGGGCCGCTCAAACATGTTGCTGAACTCCTGGCGCGTGCCTAAAAAGTCTGGCCTGACGAAATCCACCATGCACCAGTATTCAGTGAGGTTGTTCTGCAAGGGGTAACCTGTCAGTACCACTCTACGCCTAGAGCGGATGTTCTTCAGAGCCTGTGATGTGCTGGCGTTATAGTTCTTAATGCGATGACCCTCGTCACAGATCACAACGTCTGGACCAGGTCGCACAATGGATTTTTCGATACCTAACAATAAAAACAAATTAATATACATTTGAAGTCATTATTATTGAAACATTCTGATAAATTGCCTTTCATCAGTTCTTGCTGCCTGTCTTCCTCGTCCAGGTCAATGATTACAGGCCCCAGAGACTTCTTTGATTTTCTCTTCTTGCCCGCAACAAAACTCTTCTTCATGGACAGGAGGCGGTACATCTCATACCCCATCAGCAACACGCCTCCATTTTGGCTCCAGTCCTCCACCACCTTGGCCCGGGCCATTGTGGTTCTGCACGACACACCATTAGAGTGATCAGCAGCTAACACGTCACATTTAATCATGGACAATTTGGCATTTTGCATACTTATGCTCGTCGTTCAGGATCTGAACTTTGAATGTACGTCCTGTTAGCAATGCCGGGTCGGTGTCTGGGGAGAGTGCCTCTTGTGGTGGGAGCCACAAGTTGAACTCTGCCAGCCAGTTCTGAAGTGTGTTCACCTGGTACCAAAATGAGATGAAGAAAACCAATCAGAGAGCTTGGAACACCATCAATGTTTCATAAAGGTGGGAAAACGTGTATTACGTGTGCATGCCCTAAGGCAGTGTTTTTCAACTAGTGTGCCGTGAGATACAGTCTGGTGTGCCGTGGGAGATGATCTAATTTCACCTATTTGGGTTGAAAATATTTTTTGCAAACCAGTAATTATAATCCGCAAATAATGTGCCGTTGTTGAGTGTCTGTGCTGTCTGGAGATCGGCGGACTTACCACGTAATACTCTTCCATATCAGTAGGTGGCAGCAGTTAGCTAATTGCTTTGTAGATGTCGGAAACAACGGGAGGCAGTGTTCAGGTAAATAGGTGTCTAACGCTTAAACCAAAAATAAACAAAAGGTGAGTGCCGCTAAGAAAAGGCATTAAAGCTTAGGTGTAGAGCTCCACTAAAGGACATTGGAGTGTTACTTTCAAAGGCAAAATTAAAGTATTGCTAGAAACATAATTTTATTTGGGACTTTATTGTATTATATGTATAGTACATGTTCCAAAAAGAAAAAAGCATAAAACACCACCAGAATAAGAGATATTACAAGTCAAAGTGATGAAGCTTAGTGTTACGCTCATGACTTGGTGGAACTAAACATTACCCTATAAGATGAAGGCAATTGCATTTTATTGATATTTGAATTGTATTCAATGTTTATAAATGAATATTTGAATATACTAAATGTAAAAAAGGGAATAAATATTCAAAATAAGATTATTGAATGAAATCTAGTTTGGTTACGCCATCATGAGCGCAACACAAGGTTGTAAAAGTTTCATAAATAAGATGTCAGATGATTTATCAAAATATAAAAGAAATATACCTGAACAGAAAGCTCATGATGGTTACACCAAAATGTAACGCTATGAATCGGCAAACTTTTCCAAGTTTTTGGGGCATTTTTATGCAATTTCCAAGCATCTCCTTTTTATTATCGTTGATTTTAAATGGTCAAACTAATGCTTATTATATATGCATGCCCTAATAAACAAAAAAAAAGTCATATTTATTTTGATTGTTACATTTTGAAGTACATTTGTGCAGGTGTGTGCAAATGTACCCATTACCAGAGCTGTACACTTAGGGAAGGCTGTGTAGAACAAAACTAAAACTGAACTGGCTAGAAAGTAAACAAAAACAGAATGCTGGACAACAGCAAAAACTTACTGTGGAGCAAAGACGGCGTCCACAAAGTACATCCGAACATGACTTGGCAATCAACAATCTTCCCACAAAGAAGGATAAAAACAACTGAAATATTCTTGATTGCTTAAAACAAAGCAGGTGTGGGGAATAACGGTCAAGGAAGACATGAAACTGCTACAGGAAAATACCAACAAAAGACAAAAAGCCACCAAAATAGGAGCGCAAGACAAGAAGTAAAACACTACACACAGGAAAACAGCAAAAAACTCAAAATAAGTCATGGCATGATATGACAGGTGGTGACAGTACACCTACTTTAAGACAAGAGCTATATTGATGCATGCTTGGTTATGGTTTAAAGTCATATCCAACAATTGCGTCAATGACTTTTTATTGTCAATATCGGCTGCTGAGTTTCATTTTTTATGTACCGGTATTCTGTTGGTGGTGTGCCTCCGCATTTTTTCAATGAAAAAAATGTGCCTTGGCTCAAAAAAGGTTGAAAAACCCTGGCCTAAGGAACCCATTAATATAATGTTGGTAAAGATTAATTTAGAAATTGCCCTGAGTGCGATAAATTGGTCTGAGCACCTCATATATGTGACTGGGTGGACGACAACAATTGAAACATCTTTATGTCAGTGATTCAAAAACTAACATTTTTATTACAAACATTGAACAGAAACTGAAGAAAATAATCCACCTACCCAGGCTGAATAGTACAATATGATCACTGAAGAAACAGCGGGATCATGCACTTAAGATAGCTTTCAAGACGAAATTAACACACAATAGACATATGTTCACTTCTCTAAGGAATAAAGTGACTAGAGATATTACAACAGCAAATTAAAACCTTTTTATTGATGTCATAATCAATGCCAGATGCATTGCTAAGGTGATTTGGACAAACAAAGAAACTAACACAAAATGACATAAAGAAGAACAATAGAGAGTTGTAAATAAATGGAAATCTAACTCATGATTCGAATGAGATTGCTATAGCCCTGAACATATTCTTTATTGACTCTAAAAAATTTGGCCACAAACTCCTGTCCACAAATCCAACTTTTAATGACTCTGAATACCGCGACTCCTTTTTTTAATATGAAGGAACTTTCTTAGTTAGGTGTAAATAGACCTATCTGTGGGCTTAAGAACTCAAAAGCCAAAAACGCATATTATGGGCACAATGTTTCTCAAAACTCAAACAATCGCTCATTGCTCCAATCGCCAGTATTGTTAGCAAATCTATAAATTAAGGTAAATTTCCAATCATTGAAAGCTAAAGTTATTACTCCAATCTTCAAATCATGAGACCCTGCAACAATCAATAACTAAAGACCGATAAGCATTACCCCTGCAGTTTCCAAAGTTGCTGAAAAACTGGTAGTAGAACAGTTCATAAAAAATGTGAATAATAGTACATACAACTTAAACCCAATGCCGCTTGGCTTCAGAAAAAAACATTCTGAGACGGCAATTTGTTTCTTTGTGGATAGCGACGGTGTTAGGCCCTGTGGGTAGAGTGTCCGCCCTGAGATCGGTAGGTTGTGAGTTCAAACCCCGGCCGAATCATACCAAAGACTATAAAAATGGGACCCATTACCTCCCTGATTGGCACTCAGCATCAAAGGTTGGAATTGGGGACTAAATCATCAAAATGATTCCAGAGCGCGGCCACCACTGCTGCTCACTGCTCCCCTCACCTCCCAGGGGGTGGAACAAGAGAATGGGTCAAATGCAGAGAGTAATTTCACCACACCTAGTGTGTGTGTGTGATTATCAGTGGTACTTTAACTGTATAGGAGCTGTGCTGAGCTGTCTTATTTTAATTTGTCGGTAGATAGGAAAAATAGCATTGATAAAATTATATATTGTGCAGAGGAAACCGTGTGTTAGACTACACAATACTACATCTGAAACTTCTGACAATACCCTTGGTGTATGACAAACTTCGGTTTTGGGAAGATTATTGTTTGTCTGTACTTTAATGATCTGCCAAATAGCTGTCTGTCCAACGTAACTCTTCAGATGTATGGTGCAATCTTCTAAGTGCATGCAAAAACTAAATGCCAAGCTGCACATGATCTATCAGAAGCTATGTTCCAAGTGTCACACTGTTTGAACCTTTCTCATCTGCATCTTAGGCCCCGTTTACACTGCACACCAAATCTGATTTTTTTTCCCCCTCAAGTGACACAGATCTCATTTTTTTTGCCAGTCCAAACGCTCCAAAATGCTTCAAATATGATCTTTTGGCATGAGATTCAGGCCACATCAGGATGTAGTCCTGAATCGGATCTTTTCAAATGTGACTGCAGACTAAACGCAATGCGACCTGAATGTGATTTTTTCGTCAGTTTTAGACTGAGACAAACTTTATTGATACATATGGGAAATTGGTCCACACAGTAGCTCAGTTACAAAGGATGGAAATGGAAAGAATGGAAAGGATAACGCAGGTATACAGTAGACTAAAAATTAGGTGTTTGGACGAGGTACATCACTCCAGTCGAAATGGATATTTGATAACAACATCCTTTCAGTGCATCACTTTTCAATAGTGCGCAAATAATACGCTTTTGATTGATTGATTGATTGAGACTTGTATTAGTAGATTGCACAGTACATATTCCGTACAATTGACCACTAAATGGTAACACCCAAATAAGTTTTTCGACTTATTTAAGTCGGGGTCCACTTAAATCAATTCATGGTAAAGAAGAAAAGATCTGGTGATCTCAGAAGTGGTCAAGATGGAAGAGGAGAGCTACATGATCAAGGCTGTGGGCCAACAGCAGCAAGGGAGATGGACCAATTGGGAGGCCGTTGTCAACAGAGTTGTTACGTGGGCAGACATGTGGAAGATGCCCCAGGCGAGGCTAAGTTTTCTCATCAGGGCCACGTACGATACCCTCCCCAGTCCCGGGAACTTGCATGTGTGGTATGGGGCAGAGGTGACCTGCCAGCTCTGTGACTCCCAGAACCCAAGCTTGCATCACATTCTTTCTGGCTGCAAGGTAGCTTTGTCGCAGGGCCGGTATGGATGGCGGCACGACCGCGTCCTGCGGAAGCTAGCTGAAATCCTGGAGGCACGCAGAGTGGAAGCAAATGGGGCCAGTCCAGGAACAGCTCAGCGGTTGATTAAGTTTGTCAAGCAAGGTGGCCAGCCTCAGAGCAGCAGCAAGAGCATCCAGTCCCTCCTGTCAGCTGGCGGAGAATGGAACATGAAGGCTGATCTAGATCGTCAGTTGAAGTTCCCTCAAGAGATCACAACAACCTTGTTACGCCCAGACATTGTCCTGTGGTCCACCTCTACTAAAACTGTCATCATGGTAGAATTAACGGTACCATTGGAAGAGGGAATGGAGGCTGCCTTTGAAAGAAAGAGGGACAAATACTTAGAGCTGGCAAGTGAGTGTGCACAAGCAGGATGGAGGCCCTTCACCTATCCAGTAGAAGTTGGCTGTAGAGGCTACAATGGAGCGTCCACCCAGCGGCTCCTAAAGTCCCTCGGGATTAAAGGCTCCAATCTAAAGAAGGCCCTCAAAGCCCTGGCAGAGGAGGCAGAACAAGGGAGCTTCTGGTTGTGGCTCAGAAGAAACGATAAGGCGTGGGGAAAGCAAGGTGCGTAGACAGGGGGCAGTAGGGAGACTTCCCTGCTGCCATGTTATGGTATGCGGTCAGGCCTACACTTGACTCAGGGAGATGGACGTCCCTGCCATGCATAGTCCCTTGGGACTCATTCCATATACACAACAGCAATAATACCGGGGTTAGAATGTGGGTACAGTATGGATCCTTCAGCTGGCTGCAGGGGGCGGAAGGGAGACGTCCCTGTCGCTGCTCCACCACCCAGAGATGTTCCGGGATTAAAGGAGCGAAACATCCGTGAAAGGTGGCTCCCGGCTGATGACCCTGCAGCCAGTACCACATGGCACTGTCGGAGGTGCGTCAGGCAGTAATGCCCTGCAAGTGTTAACTTGTGCTTACATCTATGTAATATATGAATATACATTTTGATTTCTAAGAAATAGCGATTGTTGAAAAAAAAGGAATTGACGCTGTGGAGCATTTGTTTACAAGTAATTTGAGAAATAAAGCTCCCGTAGAACCACGCTGATATCCGTGTTTCCTCTACTTAACATCCATAAAAAATTACAACCCTCCCAAATATATTATACTATATACATGAAATCAAATGAGTTTATTTCGGTCAGATAATCAACCATTTTGTGTGATCAATTTAATAGCACAGATTATACATATTTACAATACACACACAAAAAGAGAAAGAATGACCGAAAAAGGAATAAGCTGAAGCCAAGACATCCATTCATACACTAGACTACTTTCGTGTAAAAAAACCAACCTAATTTTTAAGGTTTTGCAACTTTTATTTTATTTTGTAGTAGTAGTGACTTCCTCACAGTCAACTTCCTTTGTTTTCACTTATCGAAGTGCACATGCAAGTGACGTCGAGGCCACATTGAAGCCAAATTGGGGCCTGGAGTCTGATAAAAATCCCATTTTACTTGCAGTGTAAACAGTCAGCTGGAAAAAATCAGATCTCAAAAAAGTCTGTGTTGAGCCACTTTGTCCTGCAGTGTAAACATAGTCTTAATGTGTCAAAAACGGTTTTTTCTAAGAAGGCCAAAGCTGACATAACTCCTGATGTGTATGTAAATAAGATAGTGCTTGAAGTTGTACAGGAGTTTAATGATCTAGGAATTATCATTGATTCACAGCTATTTTTTTAAACAAGTAAAAAAAACAATAGAATACATTACACCCTGTCGAATTTTAAATACATTCTAAATAACTAAACTCTTGACTCTAAAAAACGTTATCTAAATCCAATAGTCATGCTACATATTACATACTGTATAACAACTTGGGCATCAGCCTGCAAGTCCACAATAAAGCTTGTCAGTAACTACAGTTTGTCACTACGTCCATAAGTGCAAGTTAAGACTACTATGAAAAGCGAAAGCCATTTATCAACAACACCCAGAAGCGCCGCCAGCTTCGCTGGGCCCGAGCTCATCTAAAATGGACTGATGCAAAGTGGAAAAATGTTCTGTGGCCTGGCGAGTCCACATTTCAAATTGTTTTTGGAAACTGTGGACGTCGTGTCTTCCGGAACAAAGAGGAAAAGAACCATCCAGATTGTTCTAGGCGCAAAGTTCAAAAGCCAGCATCTGTGATGGTATGGGGGTGTATTAGTGCCCAAGGCATGGGTAACTCACACATCTGTGAAGGCACCATTGATGCTGAAAGGTACATACAGGCTTTGGAGCAACATGTGTTGCCATCCAAGCCATTTTATCATGGACGCCCCTGCTTATTTCAGCAAGACAATGCCAAGACGGCGTGGCGCAGTGGAAGAATGGCCGTGCGCGACCCGAGGGTCCCTGGTTCAATCCCCACCTAGTACCAACCTCGTCATGTCCGTTGTGTCCTGAGCAAGACACTTCACCCTTGCTCCTGATGGGTGCTGGTTAGCGCCTTGCATGGCAGCTCCCTCCATCAGTGTGTGAATGTGTGTGTGAATGGGTAAATGTGGAAGTAGTGTCAAAGCGCTTTGAGTACCTTGAAGGTAGAAAAGCGCTATACAAGTACAACCCATTTAAGACACGTGTTACAACAGCGTGGCTTCATAGTAGCAGAGTGCGGGTACTAGACTGGCCTGCCTGTAGTCCAGACCGGTCTCCCATTGAAAATGTGTGGCGCATTATGAAGCGTCAAATACCACAACGGAGACCCTGGACTGTTAAACAACTTAAGCTGTACATCAAGCAAGAATCGCTGTATCAGTCCGTTGTGGTGAAGAAGGAGCTGAGCCGGAAGGCAAAGCTCTCAATTTACCGGTCGATCTACGGTCCCATCCTCACCTATGGTCATGAGCTTTGGGTTATGACCGAAAGGACAAGATCACGGGTACAAGCGGCCGAAATGAGTTTCCTCCGCAGGGTGGCGGGGCTCTCCCTTAGAGATAGGGTGAGAAGCTCTGCCATCCGGGAGGAGCTCAAAGTAAAGTCGCTGCTCCTCCACATCAAGAGGAGCCAGATGAGGTGGTTCGGGCATCTGATCAGGATGCCACCCGAACGCCTCCCTAGGGAGGTGTTTAGGGCACGTCCGACCGGTAGGAGGCCACGGGGAAGACCCAAGACACGTTGGGAAGACTATGTCTCCCGGCTGGCCTGGGAACGCCTCGGGATCCCCCGGGAGGAGCTGGACGAAGTGGCTTGGGAGAGGGAAGTCTGGGCTTCCCTGCTTAGGCTGCTGCCCCCGCGACCCGACCTCGGATAAACGGAAGAAGATGGATGGATGGATGGATCAAGCAAGAATGGGAAAGAATTCCACCTGAAAAGCTTCAAAAATTGGTCTTCTCAGTTCCCAAAGGTTTACTGAGTGTTGTTAAAAGGAAAGGCCATGTAACACAGTGGTAAAAATGCCCCTGTGACAACCTTTTTGCAATGTGTTGCTGCCATTAAATTCTAAGTTAATGAGTTAATGCAAATAAAATTAAGTTTCTCAGTTCGAACATTAAATATCTTGTCTTTGCAGTCTCTTCAATTGAATACAAGTTGAACATGATTAGCAAATCATTGTATTATGTTTTTGTTTACGAATTACAAAACGTGCGAACTTCACTTGTTTTAGGTTTTGTAAATAAGTTACTGGGTATCAGTCTTGAGAAAAAGAAAGTTATCTGTAAAAGTTTGAAAAAATAAAACAAATAAGCACACAACCAAATATGACGTTGGTAAAGGTAATGAATGCATGCAGACATGTCCCAACAATGTGTGATCATTTGTACGCAAATAACAAATAGAAATTACTCACAGGAACAATTGCTAGGACAGTGTGAGCTTCAGTATTCCTCAGCAGGATGTCAATGAAGGAAATGACCTGCAGCGTCTTGCCGAGTCCCATGCTGTGAGCGAGTATGCAACCGAAACCACTGCTGCTCTTGTAGCGCTCAAGGGACTCGATCAAGTTGTCGTACAGAAACCGGATCCCACCAACCTGGGAAAACGTGAAGTTTAACAGGTGCTTCGGAGAAAAGGACACGTGGTGGAAATACCTGGTGAGGTTTGACGGCCCCGGCCAGCTGGGGAGCTAGATAAATGTCCTTCTCCTCTGCAGGGTGGTTGATATTTACTAGCACGCGGCCCTGGGCATCAGGCAAGTTCAGAGCATCGTTGATGTGTGCTCCGCTGCTCTCCTCTGTGCCGCCAGTGCTACCTTCATCCTCATCCCCCGACTCGCTGCTTATCTGCAGGGCATTCTCGTCCCCAGAGCTGAGCTCAATCACATCTATGTCATCATAAAGTAAAGACTGTAAAGAGCTGGGAAAACATGTGCTGCATATCCTGTACTTCCTCATATATCCATATATTAACTACAGAGGTGTACATTGTTTATTGGTAGTCTATTTGTATTAGGGCTGCAACGATGAATCAATATAAACAATAATGAAATGTTTTTATCGCTTTATAATAAATGGATAAAAAGATTAATCACAATGTTTGTTTAGACCGTCAGAAGATGGGGCACAGTGCACAGGCAGTGATCCCTTCACATGCCAGTGTGATGATAGTTACGATGTGCTCTGTGCCCTTCAAAACAAACTCTGACGGAATTTTAGATAAGGCTGAGGTTATTAGCCAGTCTTGCAGCAACAAACTTTCTTATCATCGGCGCACATTAAGTTTTAACTAGCATCTTTAAAGCGAAACATGTACGTGAGGATGGTGTCGCTCGTATGAATGCTACATGGACAACAGAGGACAACAAACTATATACAACAATATTAACTATAAATGACAAAATACTGAATATTAACAACATACAGTTGTGTTTAAAACAATAGCAGTCCCACATCACTAGCAAGATAAACCTTTTTTTTTTTTAGAATTTCAACTTCTACAAGGCAAGCAAGTTTCTAGAAGGTTTAGTAAAGGTATAGAAAATCAACAGACACAACAGGCTTGACGTGCATGGTGCTGGTTCTGTGAAACAGTCATTTACTGAAAGGGGTATGTTAAAAAAGAGAGTAAGGTGCTGGTTCTGTGAAACAGTCATTTACTGAAAGGGGTATGTTCAAATAAAAAGAGTAAAATTAGTGAGGTCATTGATTATGTGAAGAAAAAGCTGTCAAACAGAAGGTCCTTATTTAAGTATCAGGACAACTGATGCTGCACATGCTGGCTGTGCGATTGTCCTTGAAAAACAGTAAAACGGGTTGTTCAAGGTTGTTCGGAAGAAAAGCGGTCTCTGATAAAGAAATGAATAAAACAGGGGAAAACCTATAAAGAAGTGCAGAAAATTATAGGCTGTTCAGCAAAAATGATATCAAACGCTTTAGAGTGGCAGGCAAAACCAGAAAGGCGAGGAAGAAAAAGAAAAACGATTATTCGAATAAATCGGAGAATAACAAAAATGGCAAAGGCTCAGCCAATAGTCAGCTTTAGGAGGATCAAAGAAGACCTAGTATTGCCTGTGAGTAAATCATACAACGTCTATGTTAAACCAAGCTATCTGCAAGAAACCCCCGCAAAGTTCCATTGTTAAAACAAAAATACAGCTGTTAAAGTGGTTAAAATTTGCCTAAGAACAGAAAATGTGCCTAAGACTGGCCTAAAAAGAAATGGCGTAATATTTTGTGAACTGATGAGTAAGATTGTTCTTTTTGGGTCTAAAGGCCACAGTTAGTTTGTCAGACGTCCTACAAATACTACGTTCAAGCCACAGTACACAGTGAAGACCGTGAAGCATGGTACAAATGCATTATAATATGGGGATGTTTCTTGTATTATGGTGTTGGTCCTATTTATCGCATACTAGAGATAAAGGATCAGTTTGTGTACATCAGAATATTGGAAGAAGTCTTGATGCCGTATGCTGAACTGGACATGCCCTTGAAATGGGTGTTTTGACAAGACAATGACCCCAAGCACACCAGCAAGCAAGCAAAATCTTGGTTCCAGATAAACAGAATTCAAGTAATGGAGTGGCCAGCACAATCTCTGGATCTCAATCCCATAGACAATGTGTAAACTGACATAAAAAATGCTGTTCATAAGGCAAAACCAAGAAATGCAGAGGAATTGCGGAGCGTAGTACTATTATCCTGGGCAACAATACCTATTGACCGGTGCCAGAAGTTGGTCGACTCCATGTACCACAGAAGTGAAGGAGTTATCAGAAACTGTAGTTATGCAACTAAATATTAGTTCATGATTGTCAGGAAAGTTGAATCTTCAAGCATCTCTTAGTTTATACAGTACATTTTTGAGTTTGTAAAGAAGCATGTCAACGCTGCTATTTTTCGAACATTATATTTGTTGACTTACTGTAAAATGTTATCAAATTAAATTACTTTATCCAATCTTCTTGCTTTGAAATAGAATGTGAAGCGTCCCCAATGCATTTGCGTTCATTAAAATACAATTTATCTGAATAATTTTAAGGTTTACTCGCCTTTTTAAACACACTGCTATAATTATGAACATACTCAGACGACCTCCTCGATTGAAATATTTTACAATTAAGCAAAACGCAACAAAAATGCAACAAACATGGGTAACAACACCTACAATCTACTATAATATCTCTTTTCAGCAGAACTTTGTTCTTAAAATCTGCTTCCGCGGATGGCTGGCAGCTTTGGAAACAAACCCCGCCTATACATCTTGGAGCTGCTGTGACATAAATTACCGTAATAACCCGTGAATAACTCAGAAGCGCTGATTCCAACCATTGAAATACTTTATACAGTTCAAGACTTACTGTAATTTGAATACACAACTGCACATCATAATGGCAGCTAGAGCTTCAATGTCAAAGGTCTAAAAAAACGATTTGGAAACGGATTGAAAATCTTAACGGACCGTTTTTTGCCCATGTCTGCATTAGCGGGACGGATGGATTAATTGGGGAAAGTCGTCTATTACAGTGGCAACCACAATTATAGGAAATACAGTGAAAACATGCTCACAGAGTTATTATATACAGTATATTACCATCTTGGATAGCATCTAAATCTGGTAGATTAGATTCCATGTTTTCATCTTCATCGCCGCTGCTGTCCAGGCAGATCACATCGTCCTTGCCGAGGAGGTCGGGGACCAGTTGGGACACCGCTTCTAAAATGGAAGCAGGGTCTACTGTTGGAAAGACGGAAATCAGAGATGTAAGTCCAAGTCCTGACCCCGCACAGATATTTGATAAAGGTAAAGTGACCATGAACCTAATTGGGAATCTGGTAAAGTTGGCGCTGGCGTCGGGAAGTCTTTTCTCTGCTGCTCCAGACGCTTGCGCCTCTCCATCTCCTCTTGTTGAGCAGCTTTGGTTCCAGCCTCCAGCTGGTCATCTTTCAGCACCTTCCTGTGAACACAAAATTCAAGTTAGTGGCAAACAAAATTGTAAAAAATGTGCACTTTCGGTCAAAATAGTAAGAACATATGCACAATTTTAGAGGTGTCTGAGAATAGCCGATTATTCGATTCAGAGGAGTCTGATTCGACTATGAACCTCACAGTCGAATCGTCGAACGTCGAACCCTCCTCCTCCCTCCGTTGGAGGCAGGCGAGTTGAGTACCAGAGGGCCCTCGCATACGGCAGTTGTGTTAAGAATGCTTCGAGACCGGAGACGCGGGGCCCGTCGGGACTCGCTGCTGCCAGACCCAAATTCCTTGCCGGAAACACGGCACGCTGGGCTACAGAACCCACCGGACCCCCCAGTCTTCCCTGGTGGTACTCGCAGAAAATTGGACCGGCGTGTAGCTTTCATCAGTTTGCGCAGGCAGCAAGCCTCCATCACTGTTCCCCTCTGGCAACGGTAATGGTCTTTGCGATTGTTAATCTACGGAAACCTTGAGGACCTCACTAAACTATTCAATCTCTGCCAGGTTTATTGGTCTAACTGAAGGTTTTCTAGCCTTTTTCAGGTGTAATCCCCATTAGCTGTGCTCTTACTAGCATATATGCTGTCATTAAAAAAAATGTCTGACTGATCATTGACTAGGTACAAGATCTAACGAATTAGACTTGACTATGAAAATTCTTAATGGAAGACAGACAGCTCTGCACAACTGATAGAGATCTAGTATAAAAGCTGTGTCAGAAATGCTCCATTTTGATTGAGTGTCGAAGTTATCAATTTCTACAAAAGGGCAGAATATTTTTACACGACATTAATGAAGAAATAATAAATAAGTTATTCAATGATTATCATTAATAATCAAAGTGGTCTACCACAGTCAATTATAAGTCATCATCATTATGATGTGGTGATTGTGACAGGTTGTGTTGTCATGTACTTTTGTCTTATTAAGTGTGCAGTAGTACTAAAGAAATGCAATTTACTTTCTCAATGATGGCAATTTTAATTACTTAAAGACTCATGCTGTACTGTCGTTAGTTAGCATGATGGCCAACACTTCTTCCTCACTCTCCCGGTCTACATGTTTGGTCGCCCTCGCTAAAAACCCATCATAAACGCGCTGTTAGAGCCATTTACTCTTTCTGTCCGTCAAATTCATGACGTCACTAAAGGGGTTGGCTCAAGGCCAAGTGCCAGTCTACTTAGGGAGGGGCTGGGATCTTGCTCAGGTGTTGCTGAGTAGAGGTGCAACAGTTTTTGACTGTGCCAGGCTATGATTTGTTTGCTCCTGTTTATTTTCCGTTTTGTTACAAAGTGAGTTTGATTTACCTGACTGTATGTTAATAAATATTTGTGTTAAACATGGACACAATTCTGGACATCAATTATTAGCCAGCTGCACATGTCTAAACTAGCTTCAGTTATATTCGGCAACCAGTAGCAGTAATAGTTTAGGACTTTACCGCTACACTTATGGCTCTAACACACCAGCCCCTAATTGCTACTGGCGTGATGAACAGAGCAATTGAAATAAAAATAAATACATAAAAATAGAGCCATAAGAGAGACAGAAAGACGGCGCAACCAATCTCGGTAGTTGATACTGTTACGTGATTGTTTGTTAGCCTGTCCCTTCCATTGCTTTGTGACACTTCAGGTTTCCTGTTTTCTGCATTCCCAGAGTGCAAGTGACTTCATGCAAAGAATCTTGCTTCATAATTTTTGTTTTCTTCCGACTAAAAAATATAAATATATATCAAATGTTTTGTCGAACGTATTTGATGTTTATATCGATTGTGTCTATCGCGATATATATTGATATTGTTTAATCGGACCAGCCCTAGAAGAGACTTTTGGCAACTGACATGAAAGCAAGGTTTGCTCTTCTCAACGGGCAGCGATGGCTATTGCATGCATTTAATTAGATTTTTTTTTTTTTTAAAGTTACACCCACCTGATATTTTTCCTCATGTTGACAGGCATGGAAGGTTTGGAGTGTTTTGGAGGCTTGGAGGATTTGGTTGATTTGGAAACTTTGTGCTTCTTTGACTTCCTGGAAGGTGGTTTGCTCTGGCTGGATTTGCCAGGGCTGGCTGGAAGCTGCGACCTGGAGGACGGCCTCGAGGGAGCCCTAGAGGACGGCTGGGATGCGGTGCCCGACGAGGGCTCAGAGGAAGGCTCTCCAGAGGTCGATGAAGTGGAGTCCCGGCTTTCTTGAGCTTTTTCATGCCAGCTCTGAGCACTGCCGGGTTGGTCTTTTGAGAGAGGAAACACCATTTTAGTTTCCACTTAGTCATTATCACAGTGCCTGAGAGAAACATTATTTGTTGCCAGCAACTTGACAAATATTTTTCAAACCTGCAACAGACAACTCCAGGTATGTTTAAAGGCAACCTGGATTTTAAGCTCCAACAACGAAAGCAGAAAATATACTAAAATATTTTTTTTCAGCAAGTATGGGAGGGCCCAACCTATAATGTGCCATACTTTGACGTACAATTGAACAGGCCACACTCTCGGCTTCCATTCATGCAACCCCAGAGAACATAAGAGTGAGAAACACTCACCATCATCCTCATCATCGCCACAGTTTTCATCCTCATCCGTGTCTTTATTGTCCTCCTCCTCTTCATCGTTTTCCTCATCGCTGTTGAGGCTTGGCTCCAGGTCACTCTCTGAAAAGGCCTCTTCAGACATGGCGTCTTACGGGGCTCTTTGAAGTATTACCTACACACCTTCATCAGGTGTCCTAAAAACGACAACAATAAAATGTCAATAAATCGAAGAGAATGGCTGCCCGCTCACCTATGAAACATTACCACCAAAAGAAGAAGGAATTGAGTGTTCTCATAGTTTTTGTATTGTAAATAAGTTAAAATTCATATTGCACGACTAAGATCATCATGAATGAATTGCTGAGTTCTGAAACATTTTATCTTTAAGGATTGTATTTGAATAGATTATGCATTTAAACCGATCCCCAGCATATGCAACTTAAAATGCTTTTAATGACAGTTGATTAAAAGAAACAAACATCCCGCAAGCTTGTATCGTCTAACTACTATTGTTTCTCGGTCTCATAAGCATCAGACAACTTGCTAGCTTGCTACAAAAAAACAAACATAACCGCCATCCATTTTCTACCGCTTGTCCCTTTAAATCCTCCAAACGAATCGTGTTTTCTTTAAGCAGTTACTGTAAACAATCTACCCTGGACTGTGACAGATAAAACGCGTTCCTTCACCCACCGTTTTCTTTGTTCGTTATGACAGAAAGATAACAATCATCGCGTGTGTGTTACGCTCTGCAGCTAACGTTGGTCCAAAATGACATTTATGCTAACGTTCTGTGCTATCCAAACGCGCCGAGAATTGCGGTCCCATTTCAATATTTTAGCAACATACCGTGTGTTCGTGTGCGTCCCACTGTTCAAAGCACCAATGTGAACACACACAGCGGCCAAGTAGTCGATAATTACGGTGACTATGAATATAAAACAGATAATCGTCTCTTAGTTCCAAATGTTTCCAGTGTTACAGTAAATACCTTCCTCCGATTGTTGTATGCAAACTAATGTTCCGGGTGTAGAATGATTAAGAGTACAAAAGCCCTTAAATTTATTTTTTTGGTTAAAAACATTTCAAGTGATTTAGTTAGCCCTTTTTGTATTTTGCCTTTTTTCTTCTTTTTTTATTTTTTCATATTTTGTATTATTATTATTTATTAATATTTAATACTCTATCTGTATTTTCTTTTGTTTTCTTTCCTTGATGTGGAAAGTGCCTTGACTTTTGTGTGAATTATAAATGTATGTTTGTTGTTCAATAAAAAAATTAAAAAAAATTAAATAAAATTAATGTTCCGGGTGTAGAATGATTAAGAGTACAAAAGCCCTTAAATTGATATCTTTGTTAAAAACATTTAAAGTGATTTATTTAGCCCTTTTTGTCTTTTTTCCGTCATATTTTGTATTGTTATTATTTATTAATATTTAATACTCTATCTCTATTTGCTTTTGTTTTAATTCCTTGATGTTGAAAGTGCCTTGACGTTTATGTGAATTATAAATGTATGTTTGTAGTGCAATAAAAAAAAATAAAAATAAAAAATTATGTTCCGGGTGTAAAATGATTAAAAAGAGTACACAAGCCCTTAAATTGATATCTTTGTTAAAAAAAAACATTTAAAGTGAATTAGTTAGCCCTTTTTGTCTTTTGTCTTTTTTGTTTTTCTTTTTTTCTCTCCATATTTTTTATTATTATTATTTATTAATATTTAATACTCTCTGTATTTGCTTTTGTTTTCTTTCCTTGATGTTGAAAGTACCTTGACTTTTGGGTGAATTATAAATGTATGTTTGTTGTTCAATAAAATTAAAACAACTAATGTTCCGGGTACAGGAATCCCACTAAAGAAAAACATTTCCTGATTAATTTGTTTTATTGTTGATATACACATCAAATTAAACGCAGATTTACCATAAACCGTGCCAGTGTTTATATTACGTCGTTGTCGTCTCTTCGGACTCCATAAAGATGTACCGGGTAAGTAAATATGTTTTTGTTTGAGGCCATCCGTCGATGTCAGATGACGTAAATTGTAGGCGTCCAATTCTCGTCTTTTGTGTTTATCTTCTGCTCCTCTCAGTTGTTTCGTCAATGGATGATCCGTGTAAGAATACTACTTCTACTTAGTGTGTGGACATGGGCAAGAAAACATCCTAAATGTTAGTTGTGTGTGTGAAAAATCAAAAATGAACAAAGGGTGGCTGGAGCTAGAGAGCGACCCAGGTAAGATTTTTCGATATTGTTTTATCAGATATTAGTACACACGTCAATTTAAACTCTGTCCCGTAACAACAACTGTTAATCAAGACCAAATCATTGCTCAAATAATTTTGTTGTTAAGATTGCATACCTTGCTACCTTTCTTTGACGTGCTATGGTTCATGTATATTCACAATGCGACATTGTCTTCTATGAAAATATAAATATGAATACAATTGATTTATGCTACCACAACGGTAATAAAATGTTGCTATCAATTTTATTACACCCGTTTACAGGATTGTTCACTTTGCTGGTTGAAGATTTTGGTGAGTAGTTATTTGTGTACCGTATGAGAATAGGCACAATTGGCGCCTGTTCTTGCAAAAAAACATTGTTTCTTGCAGGTATCAAAGGTGTGCAGGTGGAAGAAATATACGACCTTCAAAGCAAGTGTCAAAGGTACTGTTAACACTTCTGCTGAGAAAAATTTGCAATAGTTGAAAACTTTCTGACATGTGTGATTTATGTCCAAAGGAACGTAAAAAATAGGGCGATAGTGGTGCAATACCAGCAAAACCCCCCAACAAATATCGGTTTATACTGGATTGCATCTAAAATCTTTGATATGAGCTCGGACACAAGCAGTCCTGCCGCGTGTTTATTTGTTCAAAGCTGGACAGCCAATTAACATCTAAATGTCCGCCAATAAGCATGCAAGATTGGTCTTTTCATCTCTTTAAGGCAAGTCATTTACAAAAGGTAAATATGGTAGACTACAGGCTTATAGCAGCTAGCAGCTACACAACAGCTAAGCACACAATAGCACATTAGGTAGACATACATAATACGTTTCCTTAATTGATTGATATTGCAGTCTAAAACTTTACATTTGTCTATATAAACAAGTATTAAATAATTATAGTTGTAGATTACTTACACATACAAAGTTTTCAAGGCAGAAGCATATTAGAAAGTATCCAGTAACAAATGTGTCTGCATCATGTATGTCCACATTTTTACCATGTTTCGTGCTGATATCAAATTGGCTTAATATCGATATTGGCCAATACTTAAACCTCCAACATTGGTATCGTATCGGAAGTAAAAAAAAATGTAATGCGACACCTATAGTGAAAATTATACTGTAAATGCTCCAGTTAAAGTCTTCTATAGTTGACGGGTGCGTGTCTATAAAAGTATTTCATTAACCCCACAAAATGTAAGTAGGGTCATTTGGAGTTTTACTTGAAGCTTTATCTACCTCTGCATGCGCTTTCAAATACTGGTTGCGCTACACCACTGTCGGTGTGAACGCTTGCTGTGATTGCAACATGTACTGTGTTGTACACTATACTTCATGATACATGACCATGTGGTCAAAGAGAGTTACAATTTCATGTCCATTTTCTCAGGCATTCCAAATAATTATTAAGGTGTAAAAATTAAGTTATTTATGTATAATGAATCTTCAGAGTTTGGGAATATAATCTGCTCTCTAATTATCACTGTTTCCAATTAAATATGATTAATTGTATTTTATTTACAGTATATATAATGATGCACAATTGTATGAGTGGTTGTTGGGGACATTATTCAGAATTACCTCTTACATACACTACAGAAACACTCTCACACAAACAACTGAAACATTTTTCTCTCCCACACACTACTTAAACACTCTCACCCATGCAACTGAACTTTTTTTTCTCCCACATACACACTACTGAAACACTCATACTCGCTACTGAAATGCTCTCATGCACGCTACTGAAATGCTCTCATAGGCGCTGCTGGAATCCTCTCACATACACTGCTGGAATCCTCACACACACACTACTGAAATCCTCTTACGCACACTACTAAAATCCTCTAACACATAACTTAAATCCTCATACACACTACTGAAATTTTGTAACACACTACTGAAATTTAGTCACACACTACTGAAACACTCTCCTGCACTCATAACACAAACTACTAAAAGGCTTTACCACATTTTAGTAAAATGCTTTGATATAGAAAGTTAAACTGTGCCAGTTTAGTGGTGAATATTGTGAAGTGAATTATATTTGTGTAGCGCTTTTCTCTAGAGACTCAAAGCGCTTTACATAGTGATACACATTATCTACCACTTTAAGGTACATTTAAACCAGTGACCGGTGCAATGGATGCCGAGTGGATGCAGTTAATAATGTGAGAGTCCAGTCCATAGTGGGACCAGTAGGGGAACCTCTTCCATGTAGACACATCGCAGCGCAGGGACGTCACCGACTGATGCATAAGGAGTGGACCACCCTGGGTCCTGACTTCATGTGAAAGTCCAGTCCATTGGGAGGCCAGCATGGGATCATCTTGAATGGAGACAAGTCATTAGCGCAGAGACATCACCAACTGATGCAAAGAGGAGTGGTCCATCCTGGGTCCCGATTTTGAACAGCTGGCGCGTCATCCGTGGATTATCCGTGGAGTCTAATCCGTTATCACCTGGGCAGAGCAGAAAAGAGAGACCGCAGATCAACTGGTCTAAAAAGGGGTCTATTTCAAGTAGGGCTGGGCGATATATCGAATATACTCGATATATCGCGGGTTTGTCTCTGTGTGATATAGAAAATGACTATATCGTGATATTCGAGTATACGTTCTCACGCAGTTGCTTTTAGCTGCGGGAATTACACTACATGCGTTCATCACTTATTCTTGTCTCCTTCTCACAGAGACATAAAACAAGCGCACCTTGTTACATACATCACATACTGTCACGCGTGCAACGTTATACGCCCTCGCCGAGCAGAGCGGTAGCGGCATGGGTAACGTTAGCTGTGGTGCTAGCGGTGCAGTGCGAGTGGTAATAGGAGAGAGAGAAGGTACAAATCTGGTAACAAATGAAGGAAGAATAATTAATTCCCAAGAAAAACAGCACGGGGTCCATCGTCTGGCGGTGGTTTGGCTTCAAGCGGGAAGATGTTGAACAGACAACCGTAATATGTCAAGTATGCGGCAAAAGGGTTGCTACAAAAAGTAGCATTACTGCTAATTTGTAGCATAATTTGAAAAGTCACCCGCTAGAGAATGAGTGCTTGAAACTCCGCATGTCAACATCTACGGCCGGTGCCACACCCAAAAATATGCCCAAGCAACCATTTCCAGATCAACACCGTATGAAAAAAATAGTCAACAACAGAAGGAAATAACATCCGCAGGAACCAACACATAGCGAAAGACATACACTATTTGATTTCCTATTATGCAGCTAATTTTTATTTGACAGTTATTGAAATATCTTATGTGACATCATGCACAAAAGTACACTTTATATGTTTTAAACTATTGTAGTGGCGTTCTGTACAAAAAGTGCACTTTAGTTTAGTGTTGTTTTAATATGTCATCTTAGTGACATCATGCACAAAAGTGCACTAATAGCTTGTTTTAAAATGTCTCTGACAATCTTGCACATTTCTTTTTGGAAATTACATGAATGTTTGTGTCACTGCTTGATAACTGTTTAATAAATACAGTTTTGGTAAATTGACTTACCGTATTTTCCGTCCTATAAGTCGCTCCGGAGTATAAGTCGCACCGGCCGAAAATGCATAATAAAGAAGGGAAAAAACATATATAAGTCGCACTGGAGTATAAGTAGCATTTTTTGGGGAAATTTATTTGATAAAACCCAACACCAAGAATAGACATTTGAAAGGCAATTTAAAATAAATAAAGAATAGTGAACAACAGGCTGAATAAGTGTACGTTATATGACGCATAAATAACCAACTGAGAACGTGCTTGGTATGTTACATATTATGGCAAGAGTCATTCAAATAACTATAACATATAGAACATGCTATACGTTTACCAAACAATCTGTCACTCCTAATCGCTAAATCCGATGAAATCTTATACGTCTAGTCTCTTACGTGAATGAGCTAAATAATATTATTTGATATTTTACGGTAATGTGTTAATAATTTCACACATAAGTCGCTCCTGAGTATAAGTCGCACCCCCGGCCAAACTATGAAAAAAACTGCGACTTATAGTTCGAAAAATACGGTAGTTGTGATTTCCCTCTCTCCATGAAAGTTTAAAATTAGCATACATTAATGCCGTATGAACAAGAATGTTTTATTGTGGACACATAGAATCATCATACTGGTGTGATTATATGCATCAAGTGTTAATTCAAGGCTAAGGCAAAATATTGAGATATACATCGTGTATCGTGACATGGCCTAAAAATATTGAGATATTAATAAAAGGCCATATCACCAAGCCCTAATTTCAAGGGTAGAGTAGACAAATAAGTTTTAAGATGGGACTGAAATGCTTCTACTGAGGTAGCATCTCTAACTGTTACCGGTAGGACATTCCAGAATACTGGAGTCTGAATAGAAAATGCTCTAAAGCCTGCAGACTTTTTTTGTGCTCTGGGAATCAGTAATAAGCCGGAGTTCTTTGAACGCAGATTTCTGGCCGGGACATTTGCTACGATACAATCAGCAAGATAGGATGGAGCTAGACCGTTTAGTACAAACCCTGTTTCCATATGAGTTGGGAAATTGTGTTACATGTAAATATAAACGGAATACAATGATTTGCGAATCATTTTCAACCCATCCACCTCGTTGAATATGCTACAAAGACAACATATTTGATGTTCAAACTGATAAACCTTGTTTTTTTTTGCAAATAATCATTAACTTTAGAATTTGATGCCAGCAACACGTGACAAAGAAGTTGGGAAAGGTGGCAATAAATACTGATAAAGTTGAGGAATGCTCATCAAACACTTATTTGGAACATTCCACAGGTGAACAGGCAAATTGGGAACATGTGGGTGCCATGATTGGGTATAAAAGTAGATTCCATGAAATGCTCAGTCATTCACAAACAAGGATGGGGCGAGGGTCACCACTTTGTCAACAAATGCGTGAGCAAATAGTTGAACAGTTTAAGAAAAACCTTTCTCAACCAGCTATTGCAAGAAATGTAGGGATTTCACCATCTACGGTCCGTAATATCATCAAAGGGTTCAGAGAATCTGGAGAAGTCACTGCACGTAAGCAGCTAAGCCCATGACCTTCGATCCCTCAGGCTGTACTGCATCAACAAGCGACATCAGTGTGTAAAGGATATCACCACATGGGCTCAGGAACACTGCAGAAACCCACTGTCAGTAACTACAGTTGGTCGCTATATCTGTAAGTGCAAGTTAAAGATCTCCTATGCAAGGCGAAAACCGTTTATCAACAACACCCAGAAACGCCGTCGGCTTCGCTGGGCCTGAGCTCATCTAAGATGGACTGATACAAAGTGGAAAAGTGTTCTGTGGTCTGACGAGTCCACATTTCAAATTGTTTTTGGAAACTGGACGTCGTGTCATCCGGACCAAAGAGGAAAAGAATCATCCGGATTGTTATAGGCGCAAAGTTGAATCCTTTCTTTTGAATGCTAGGGGAACAGTGACATAGGAAAGTGATAAGTTAATAATATTTAGCACTGATGGACCTAATATTACAAACAGCTCCTTGATAGGTTTCCCAGGAAGTGGGTTTGTTTTGTCCAGTTTACACGTTGCAGGAGTTCCTCTGTTTTTTCTTCAAAAAGAGAAAGATTATTTTGGAGGGCAATATCCATCGTACATACATTCGTGTCTGCGTTAATAGAACCCAGTTGTAGCTGGGACACGTTATCTTTAATCTCCTTTCTAATGAGTTCAATTTTGTGTAAGAGAGAAAAACATTTCAATAGTGTGTGTGAAAGGTGTTCAGTAGTGTGTATGAGACAAAACATTTTAGTAGTGTGTATGAGAGAATTTCAGTAGCGTGTATGAGAGAGAAAAAATCAGTGTGCGTGTGAAAGCTTTTCAGTAGTGTGTATGAGAGAAAAACTTTTCAGTATTTTGTGTGAAAGGTTTTCAGTTTTGTGCGTGAAAGGTTTTCAGTAGTGTGTGTGAAAGGATTTCAGTAGTGTGTAGGAGAGAATTTCAGTAATGTGTATGAGACAAGAATTTTTAGTAGTGTGTATGAGACAAACATTTTTAGAAGAGTACGGTAAATGAGAGGATTTCAGTAGTGTGTATGAGAGGATTTTAGTAGTGTGTGTGTGTGTGTGTGTGTGTGTGTGTGTGTGTAAGAGGATTTCAGAAGTGTTTGTGTGAGAGAGTAATTGTTCAGTTGTTTATGTGAGAGCATTTCAGTAGTGTTTGTAAGAGGTAATTCTGTATAATGTCCCTAACGGCCCCCCATATAATAGCTTCATTTTTATTTCCAGCCCAGTCTATGGTTTCATCTTCCTGTTCAAGTGGATTGAGGAGCGTCGATCCAGGAGGAAAGTTAACACTTTGGTTGATGAAACCTCTGTCATCGATGAAGAGATAGTTAACGATATGTTCTTTGCACATCAGGTAAAGCATCTAATAGTTGCTGAAAGGCTACAGCATCTTTTAGTGATGTGTAATATGTGAATTTTCTCATTTTTTTCTTCTTCCTTAGCTGATACCAAATTCATGCGCCACTCATGCCTTGCTGAGCGTGCTTCTGAACTGCAGCGGTGTGGAGCTAGGCAACACCCTCAGTCGCATGAAAGCTTTCACAAAAGGCTTCAGTCCGGAGGTAACATTTTTCAGACATAAGCGGTAACGTACATAGTTTCCCCACTGTGTCTTGTGTCATCAGAGTGTCATACTTTGTGATAATGCAGGGTTTCCACAGGACTGAAATGTATTTGAGGCATTCGTAGTTGTGGCAGTCAATGATGTCATAATGTTCAGGGTTTCCCCTACATGTAAATGATTGTGGCATACTGCCACAATCATTTAAGATAAAGGCCGCCACACCTTCTTTTTTTATTGTACAAAAATCAAGTACCGGTAATGTGATTAGATAGATAGATAGATAGATGGATAGATAGATAGATGGATAGTACTTTATTGATTCCTTCAGGAGAGTTCCCTCAGGAAAATTAAAAACGATGAATATACTGTAGTCTGTTATTCACATACTAATGGCCATAATACATTTGAAAAACATCTCAAATATCATACAAAAATTGAGCTGACACCCGCTAAAACTAAGTAGAGAAAGTTGAAGAGAAATACATTTTATGTTAATTAATGCGTTTTTTCAAGCCTGTGAAGACCACCCGTATTTTTTTTTACATTACTACCGACAATAATGTCTAACTTAACGCTTTGTGCGTCTTAATTCGAACCTCCAGTTGGATGTGTCTGTGTGGGGAATGTGCATGTTGTTCCTTTGTGTGTGTGTGTGTGTGTGTGTGTGTGTGTAGTTTTTCTTGTGGTACTGTGGCTTCCTCCCACATTCCAAAAATATGCATAATAGGTTAATTGGCGACTAAAGTGTGAATGATTGCTTGTCTTTTTTTGCCCTGCGATTGGCCATACCTTTTTGGGTTAGCCTGTCAATGAGCTGGTCCATTGTATGTTAGAATTAAGCTAGCGGCATTAGAGCCAACCTTCGTCCTGTATAATTGTATTGCTTTTTTTCAGTTCATTTAAAATTTTATTATTAATTTATGGTGATTCCTACATGTATGTGCATATATGTTGTACCATACTTCCTTAATGTGCTTAGTTTTAGTTGAAAATATCAATAAACCACCTCAAGTTATTTGTCATCTTTAAATCAAAGAACTGTTTACATATTTGGCAAACTAAATTGCAACATTCAGGGAGGGCAGAATATAGTGTAGCCTGTGTTACCTTTTACAATGAGCAGCAAATATTGAAAAATACAGAATAATATAATATAGGAAAAATATGTTATTAATAACTAATAACATATTTGTTTATAAATATACATAAGTTATTTAGCCTTCTTAAAGAAGATATATGCATCATTGCAAATCAAAATGATCATGATGTCATATATGATGATGTCATATTGACCATGCCCCCTCCACGCCGCTAAACACGACTCCACCGCCACATATACAGTGGCAATCAAGGGAAAACCCTGGTGTTATTTGCATAATTTGCCATGACGCAAAACAGGATATAAAATTATTGACTTAAGTGTGTTTCTTATCGTGCAGCTGTAGATGCTTGTGCGTGTGTCGTATAACACACATTTAAAAAAACATTCATTATGTTTCCTGGGATCCATGCAAGTGTGCACAGATTTTAAAGGTAATGTCCATGTACGAACGAGTCCACCCCACAACAAAAGAAAAGAGGAAAAAAAAAGATCTTATTGACTACAGCGGCGGACTACAATAGCGGACCCGCGCAAAGCCCTTTGGGTAAATTTATACTGTCTTTGATCATCATGGCGCCGATCACGGCTGCCTCGGTGCTCTCGTGCGCTCTGTTTTGTTTGTTTTTGTGCGTAAATTGTGTGTCCGCATGCTCTTACACCCGCGAAGAGCTACTGAACATCAGATCCATCACCCCTACGGACTTATTACCGGTCATCTTAGCGTCAGCTGCGGATTTGGTCCATTCTTTGATCAAAAGAGGGAAACCGCACCGAAGAGTAAAGCGAGCGGGCGCCCTTGTCCGTCTCCACAGACGGGGATTACGCACGTCTCTACCTGCCATCTTTCTCTCCAACGTCTGCTCACTTGCCAACAAGATGGACGAGCGAGCGTTGCTGATGAGAAGAAACAAGGACTTTTCCTCATCTTGTGTTTTGTTCTTCACGGAGACGTGGCTGAGCGCAAGTGTCCCGGACAGCGCGGTTCAACTGGAGGGCTTTCATCTTCTCTGCGCGGACCGAGACGCGGGGCTCTCCGGCAAAAAAAGAGGCGGAGGAGTCTGCTTCTTCATCAACAGCAACTGGTGTACAAACGTGACGGTGATATCCCAACACTGCTCTCCTGCTGTGGAATATCTTTTCATTCACTGTAAGCCCTTTTACTCACCGCGTGAGATTGTTTCATTCATACTGGTGGCTGTCTACATACCGCCCAGCGCAGACGTGCGTGACGCTCAGCGCACGCTTGCAGGCCAGATCTTACATGTGGAACGGTCTTTTTCGGACTCTCTTGTTATCATACTTGGTGACTTTAACAAGGGAAATTTGAGCCAGGAATTACCCAAGTATAGGCAGTTTATTAAATGCCCGACTAGAGAGGAGAACACTTTGGATCACTGTTACACTACAATAAGCAAGGCATACCATGCAGTCCCGCGCGCTGCTCTCGGACTATCAGATCACGTGATGGTGCACTTAATCCCTTCATACAGACAGAGACTGAAACTGGCTAAACCTGTTATGAGGACCATTAAGTGTTTCATCGCTGAGGCTGTAGAGGAGCTGCGCGCATGTTTGGAGACAGACTGGGAGGCAATTGGAGTGGCCACGGACAATCTCGACGGATATACGGACACTGTGACCTCATACATTCAGTTCAATGAGGCGCGCATCGTTCCAACGCGCACCAGGGCTTGTTATAACAACGACAAGCCCTGGTTCACACCCAAGCTCCGACAGCTGCGCAAGGAGAAGGAGGCTGCGTGGAGAAGCGGGAACCGGAGTACCTACAGAGAAGCGAAGTACCACTTCAACAGGGAAGTGGAGAAAGCTAAATCTGTGTACTCTAACCATCTACAGGAACAGTTCCGCTCCAATGATTCTGCGGCCGTTTGGAGAGGGCTAAGGACCCTTACGAACTATAAGCC
Organism: Nerophis lumbriciformis; assembly: GCF_033978685.3. NCBI lineage: Eukaryota > Metazoa > Chordata > Actinopteri > Syngnathiformes > Syngnathidae > Nerophis > Nerophis lumbriciformis. Next base: position 17,513,111 of record NC_084585.2, read on the forward strand.
CAAAGCCCCCCAGGCCCTGAATGACCGAACTCTCGCTCAGTGCCTCAACATACATTACTGTCGTCATGAACGGCCTTCATCTCATCAAAGCTCTGCTCCCCCCACCATCACCCTCCCCACCAACGCCAGTACTTCATTAAAGGATTTAAAGGACTCTAAGGACATCACAGGACTCCAAGAACATCACAGGACTTTAAAGGCCCTCTCCATCCGAGAGGAGGATGTACGCCGGCAGTTCTTGAAGCTGAATACGCGGAAGGCCCCCGGGCTGAATGGTGTCTCCCCCTCCACTCTCAGACACTGCGCGGATCAGCTGGCTCCTGTCTTCACTGACATTTTTAACACCTTTCTGGAGCTATGCCGCGTGCCGTCCTGCTTTAAGACCTCCACCATTGTCCCTGTCCCCAAGAAAGCACGGATCACAGGACTTAATGACTACAGGCCTGTTGCGCTGACATCTGTGGTCATGAAGTCCTTTGAGCGCTTGGTCCTGCCCCACCTCAAGGACATCACCGCCTCTCTCCTGGACCCACTGCAGTTCGCCTACAGAGCCAACAGGTCTGTGGATGATGCAGTGAACCTGGCCCTCCACTTCATCCTGGAGCATCTGGACTCCCCAGGAACCTACGCCAGGATCCTGTTTGTGGACTTCCGCTCTGCCTTCAACACCATCCTCCCTAGACTGCTACGAGACAAGCTCTTCCAGCTTAGCGTGCCCGACTCCCTCTGCAGTTGGATCAATGACTTACTGACAGACCGAAGACAGCACGTGCGGCTGGGGAAGATTGTCTCGGACAGTCGAACCACAAACACTGGTACTCCTCAGGGCTGTTTACTTTCCCCCTGGCTCTTCTCCCTGTATACAAACTGCTGCACCTCCAGTCACCAGTCCGTAAAGCTGCTCAAGTTTGCGGATGACACTACCCTCATCGGGCTCATCTCGGATGGCGATGAGTCCGCCTACAGGAGAGAGGTGGACCGGCTGGCGTCCTGGTGCAATCTCAACAACCTGGAGCTGAATGCCCAGAAAACAGTGGAGATGATCATGGACTTCAGGAAAGTCACATCCCCACCATCCCCCCTCACCCTGATTGACTCTCCCACCCCCGTTTCCATTGTGGACTCCTTCCGTTTCTTGGGCACCACCATCACCCAGGACCTCAAGTGGGAGCCGGCCATCAGCTCCCTCATCAAGAAGGCCCAGCAGAGGATGTACTTCCTGCGGCAGCTGAGGAAACTTAAGGTGCCGACCGAGATGCTGGTGCAGTTTTACTCAGCCATCATCGAGTCCATCCTCACCTCCTCCATCACTGTGTGGTTCCCCGACGCCACAGTCCGGGACAAGCATCGACTGCAGCGCATCGTACGTGCTGCTGAGAAGGTGATTGGCTGCAAGCTCCCATCCCTCCAGGACCTGTTCTCCTCCAGGACCAGGAGGCGTGTGGGTCGGATCACAGCTGACTCTTCTCACCCTGGACACAAACTATTCTCCCCTCTCCCCTCAGGCAGGAGACTACGGTCCATCCAGACCCACACCTCCCGCCACCTGAACAGTTTTTTCCCCTCGGCCATCAGGCACATGAACAATAACAAGATCTAATAGCTCAGTTACAGCTCTTTTTGTTACCAAATCTGTGTTATGTGTTTTATGTTGCACGATTGCACCAAGAAAAATTCCTAGTTTGTGACCCCGTTCTCAAACAATGGCAATAAAAACTATTCTGATTCTGATTCTGATTCTGATTCTACATATGGATAATCCACTGACGTTACCAATAGGAACAACGTCACCAAACGGGCAGATTCCAATCGGCTCATTTCCCAGAAGTATGAAAGAAGGCAAGATTATTTTATAAATATCTCCACAATGCCTCCACGGTTTGAGGCAAATACACAACAGCAGGTACCAATAGGTAAGAAAAGTTGGTTTTGTATTATAGAGCCCAGAGTCGTGTATAAAGAGTCTGGCCACCTAAACAACAGGCGTCATGACTTCTACCAAGGCTGTGTGCGGCTGTGCCCGGGTGCATGCAACTGCTGTTCTTTTGTTAGTTTTCATTAGTTTTTCTGACGAAATAAACCAAAATAATATGTCTCCTGGTATATGTAGTTTTAAACATACTCCAGCTCATAAACTTACAATATGCTTACATTTCGTGAAAGTATAATTTTGCGGCCATATTTGATGCACTCTGCTATTACATTCCTGCAGTGTTTAGTGACCATCAGGCACATTAACACGGACCCGGCGCAATAAACATAAAAAAATACACAGACCAACCAAAAAAATTACTTACTACCCTCATTTTGCCAAAATCTTTATTAGATTTGGACCAACAATCATGTATGTCAACTGTGGTGGTTGCCTCCAAAGTATTTGTAATCACTGTATGTATCACTTATTTTATATTATTCTAACGGATCTTTCTTTTTTGTAACATGGTAAGTGAATAGGTTTACTTTTGTAGTTAATTCCCCATATTTCTGCACAGTAACTCAGATTTGGTAACACTGGTGAGCAGTAGAGCATATGGAGTGATTTTTGGTCCAGAACATATTTTGCTTTATTCATTATTAATGTATTTCTTACCACATTATGTTGTATATTTGATTACAGTTCATTTTCTCATCTATTATTACACCCAAAATGTGGTTTATTTTACTCTTTCTCCGTCTATTTGTATTTGTGTTTGAATATCTCTTCCACTGTTACCGATTAGCATTATTTTAGTTTCACTGAGATACAAAGAGTCTGTTTTTGTCAAACCATCTCTTAAATGCATTAACTTCTGATATTATTCTTTGTATTAGCTTTTGTGTGTTATTCCCTAAACAAAACACAGACACTGTGTTGTGTGTTTACATCGCACAAGACATTGTAGTTGGGCTCTCCAATGTGGACGTCGAACCTTCACTTACCATACTTGTCTTCTTTCTGGGTTGTGGGGAAAGCGATGTAAAATCTTTCCACAATTCACGTGGGTGGAGCTGCCCCTATGCTGCACAACAAGACATTTTTACCAGCCAAAAAACTAACAAGGAAGCACCGCAAAAATCTTAATTGCAAGGCAGCTGTAAATGAAATCTATTGCTATAAGATGAGTATGTAAGACTTGGCTCCCATATTTGTACCCGGCTGATAGTTTATTGTAAAGATGTGTAGAGAAGCCTGTTTACAAAGTCGTCCTAAATGAAGTGATAGGTGTATAAACTAGGATTAGGGGTGGTATATTGTTCAGTCGAAAAGAGGTTTTTGGACTTGAAAACTGAAAAAAAAAAGATTTATTTGTTTAGTTCTCATAAACAGACCCAAACAAAACATATTACAGTTCGAACATCATTAAAAAGTGACTTTTTCACAATAGGGGACCTTTATTTTGAAAATACAATGTGTTTTTCAGAGTAAAGGTTATGCAATTGGAAATGCCCCAGAGCTGGCCAGAGCACACAACAGCCATGCTAGGTATGTTACTGCTACGTTTTCCTGCTTCCTTGTGTTGGAATCGCTTCAGTTATCTCTGTGTGTTTCTATGGAGACCGGAGCCTCGCCACCTGCCCGAGAAACAGAATGGGATCAGTGCTGTGCGAACCATGGAGGCTTTCCACTTTGTCAGCTATGTGCCCATCAAAGATCGCCTCTTTGAGCTCGATGGTCTTAAGGCTTACCCGATTGACCATGGTGAGATTAGAAGGCCCCCCAACATGCATTTGTTGACCAGTTGGCAGCATTTTGGCTCATTGGATGCTTAAAATAAGTCTACTAGAATAGATTGACAATTCTGTTGTTTAATTTTAGGGCCGTGGGGAGAGGAAGAGGAATGGACGGATAAAGCTCGGCGGGTCATCATGGAGAGGATCGGCCTGGCCACTGCTGGGTGAGTGTCAAAGAGTCCCTACTAATATCTTCTTCTCAGCTTCTCACTCAGGATTATTTTGTTCTTGTTCTCAGTGAGCCGTATCACGACATCCGCTTCAACTTAATGGCAGTGGTGCCGGACCGCAGGATGAAATACGAGTCCAAACTGGGGGTTTTGAAGAAGAACCGACAGACTATTCTGGAGGGTCTGCAGAAGGTCAGGCTGTGCAATTAGCTGAGAGGATTTTTACGTAGGGTTTATCTTTCTATTCATTCTTTGACAACATTTTCTATTGACTCCCATTTTTGTGTGTTGAATATGTGTCTCCTGGTTGCAAACAACACATAGTGGGCCCACAGCTCAGTTATATTGGCACATTCTACAAATGTAATTACTATAGAGAACAAAAAGGCGTACTGTTGCGCTTGTAACCCGAAAGCAAGACAACTTGAAATATCTTTGACACACAAATGTGTGCGCCACTTATTCAACCAAAGAGCAGAATAATCTTTTTACATAAAGCGAATAAAAATGGCGGTCACAACAAACCCCCACCTTTGGGTAAAACTCTTGACGGTCACTTAAAGGGGCCACACCGAATTACTCACTCTTAGTTGCATATATGAATGGTAAACAAGAACAACATTGTTATGTGCACACTAGAACAATGGCAATGAATAATGACGACCAAGTCAAGTAAACAGGTGTGATGAGTTATGCCCTTAAAGCAACCACTACACACGTCCCCCCAGAATTCGCCATCACAAAAAACAAAACAGTCAATGGACAGGGGCACGGAAGGGCCGACCATACCGGGTGCGCCGGACTGGTACCAATGGCGGGGAGTCTGCAGGGAGAACCGACAGGGAATCTGCACTGTCGAATGTCCCGGGGGCCCGCGGAGAAAGATGCAAAACATTATCATGGGGCGCAGGCAGAGCGGGCCTGACGACCCCGGCGCGGGGGGACCGCCGTGGTAACTGGCTGACTAAGATCCAAGTTGGCTGCTTTAAGCCGGTCCGCCGTGAGTCGTTCAGACCGACCCCCGACATCAAACAGGAAATGCTTGTCGCCGCTCTCCAGGATGCGAAATGGCCCATCGTAAGGAGGCTGAAGGGGGCCGCAGTGGGTGTCGTGGCGAACAAAAACAAATGCCGCCTTTCGTAAAGGAGCGGGAACATGACATGGCGTAAGTCCGCGTTGGAAAGTGGGAATGGGGGCAAAAACCGTGGCGGCATCGAGGAGAACAGCTCGCTGCTCACGGGCGGGCCAGGGTGCCGTAGTGTTAGGAATAAAGTCACCTGGCACTCGCAAAGGTTGGCCACACACCAACTCTGAGGAAGACTGTAGGTCTTCCTTGGGGGCAGTCTGAAGCCCGAGCATCACCCAAGGGAGTTTGTTTACCCAACCGCTGTCTTTTAGAGACGCCCTGAGCGCTCCCTTCATGGACCGGTGAAACTGCTCACACATACCATTAGCCTGTCGGTAATACGCCATCGTGTGGTGGAGTTTCACTCCCAAGCTCTCCGCCACAGCAGCCCAGACCTCAGAAGTGGACTCGGAGCCCCAGTCGGATGAGATGTCTAACGGGGTACTGAAACGGGCAACCCACGTCCCAATAAAGGCGCGTGCCACCTCTGTGGAGGTGGCTGACGTCAGAGGTACTGCCTTCGGCCAGCGGGTGGTTCTGTCGACCACCGTGAGGAGGTATGTGCAGCTGCTCGAAGATGGGAGAGGCCCGACCAGGTCCACGTTGACATGGTCAAAACGGCGTTTCGGAACCGTAAACGTTGCCAGTGGGTGGTCCTGTCCACCATCGTGAGGAGGTATGTGCAGCTGCGCAAAGATGGGAGAGGCCCGACCAGGTCCACGTTGACGTGGTCAAAACGGTGTTCCCGAACCGTAAACGGTGCCAGTGAGTGGTCCTGTCAACCATCCTGAGGAGGTATGTGCAGCTGCGCGAAGATGGGAGAGGCCCGACCAGGTACACACCCAACGCCTCCAAATGGCAGGCACAAGAGTGGCCGACCCGTTGAGATGTCACAAAGGAGCGCAATATCTGTGTCCTCAAATAGAACCTCAGACAACCATAGCCCTGTGGCTGCAGCCTTCAGCGCTCGGATGCCCGGGTCGTTGGCTTGGTCAAGTGCTATCTGTGCAAAATCGAGCCTCACATGGACAGCGCCCGTGATGGCTCGGGAGAGGCATTCAGCAACGACATTGTTCTTACCAGCAAGATGCTGAATGTCCGTCGTAAGCTCGGAGACGTAGGAGAGGTTCCTCTGTTGCCGAGCCAACCACGGTTCGACCGTCTTGGCCATCGCGAAAGTGAGGGGTTTGTGGTCCACAAAAGCTGGGAAATGCCTTCTTTCAAGCAGCAAACGAAAATGACGTATGGCCAGATAGAGGCCGAAGAGCTCACGGTCAAACGTGTTTTATTTCCACTCGCAGGGGCACAACTGCCTGCTAAAGAAAGCCAAAGGTTGCCAAGTGCCACCCACCCACTGCTCATGCACTGCACCTACAGCATAGTCTGAAGCGTCCGTGGTGATTGCAATTGGAGCATCGGGTAATGGGTGCGCCAGCAGAGTAGCGTTAGCTAGAGCAGAATTGACTCCCACAAAGCACTTTGCTGCGCGTCAGACCAGTCCACCATGTGCTTGGGAGCAGCCCCTTTAAGGGCATCATACAGCCGCATGAGGTCAGCTGCCCGGAGGATTAAACGATAGTAAAAATTTACCTTGCCAAGGAACTCTTGAAGTGCCTTAACCGTGGGCAGGCGGGGGAAGTTTGCAATGGCAGCAACCTTCGCTAGAAGGGGAACTGTCCTGCACTTCGTGACTCAATGTCCAAGGAAGTCGATTACAGACAACCCGTACTGGCACTTCGCCGGGTTAATAATGAGTCCGTGTCGGCTAAGTCGCTGAAAAAGGGTCCTGAGGTGGGTCATATGCTCGGCCTGAGAGGTGCTCGCTACAAGGATGTCGTCCAAGTAGACAAACAGAAATGGCAAGTCACGTAAAACAGAGTCCATCAGCCACTGGAAACTCTGTGCGGCGCTTTTAAGGCTAAGAGGCATCCGTAAAAATTTGAACAGGCCCATTGGGGTGATGACCGCTGTCTTTGGGATATCAGAGGGGTGGACCGACACTGCAGACGCTCATGGCAACTGCTGAGTGCCGGCCCTGGCGTTTCCCGGCGGCGGTCCACTGAAACTGCACGGGTACGGCACCGCTTGGCTTTGGTTCCAAACCTTGCATGGAAAAAACAAAGTCCAGAATCCAGTTTGCGCCTGGGGGGGCGCAGCAGCGAGAGTGGAAGTATCTGCCATGGGCTTTTCATCCCCAGCCGGAAAGAATGCAGCCACATAGGTCGGTTGGCAGGCTAAAAAGAACTTATCTGCTTCAGCAGCAAGTTCGCGGCAGTCTGAGATGGCAGTGTTGGCTAAAGCAGCATGCATCTGAGAGGGCAGAAGTCTCAGGAAAAGCTGCACGAAGAGGAAACCAGGCCTGTGCTCACTTAAGAGGTTGAGCATTTTGTCCATAAGTTCAAAATGCGGCTAGCTTTCTCCGCATCGGAAAGTTTGAATGTCTTTAAGAGGTGAGCCTTCAACGTGAGATACTTGTTCACCCCAGGTGGACGCGTAAGGATGCTACCCACTCTCGTCGTTGTTGCACTCCCGAGGAAGGAAATTACATATTAAAACTTTGTGTCGTCCTCAGTGATACCACGCAGCGCGAACTGTGCTTCGGCATGGGCAAACCATGCAGTCCCGGAAGATTCCCAGAACTCAGGCAGCTTCAGTGAAACTGCATTCGCCGTCATGGTCGATAATATTCACTGAATGCGTTCAGTGAAATGTTGGGGACACCAGTGTTGCGCTTGTAACGCGAAAGCAAGACAACCTGAAATATCTTTGACACAAAAACGTGTGCGCCGTTTATTCAACCAAAGAGCAGAATGATCTTTTTACATAAAGCGACTCAAAATGGCGATCACCAAAAAAAACCCACCTTTGGGTAAAACTCTTGACGGTCGCTAAACGGGACCGCACCGAATTACTCACTCTTAGCTGCGTATATGAATGGTAAACAAGAACAACATTGTTATGTGCGCAATAGTTGGCAGTGAGTAATGACGACAAAGTCAAGTAAACAGATGTGGTGAATTATGTCCTTAAAGCAACCGCTACAGTACCATAAAAAGTTGAAATGGCGTTTCCAATTAATAGGGGTCTCCAAATACAACTTTTTTACTTTTGATAAGATACCAATATTGTAGTCTTAAGTATTGGCCGATACCATTATTGAGCCAATATGATATCAGCAGAAATCATACATAGTTTTCTTATTTTGTAGTGTGGAATGTTAAATAAGGCTCAATGAAGTGAAATGGAACAGAGAACAATGAAAAACATGAACCTATTTATTATTAACCGTCCATTATTTAAGTTGGAGTAGAGTGCTAATTGTTTTTTGATTACACATAATGGCCACAGTAATTTATTAGGTTGAGTGATGTGGACACGTTTGTTACTGGACACTTACTAATACGCTTTTGCCTTGGAGTCTTTGCATGTGTAAGTAATATGCAATTATAATTATTTGATACTTGTTTATATTGACAAATGTGCTGTTTTGTTCAATGAAGGACACTTATTACGTATGTCTAGCTTGTGTGCTATTGTGTGCCTAGATGTTGTGTAGCTTCAAGCGCCTAGTAGCCTATAGCCTACCATGTTTACCTTTTGTAAATGACTTGATTAATATAGAAGAAAAGACCAACCTTGTGTGCTTATTGGAGGACATTTAGATGTTAACTAACTGTACAGCTTTGCACAAGTAAACACGCTGCAGGACTGTTTATATCGAAGATTTTCGATGCATTTTTTTTTTCTGATTTCAGACGGATATCAATATGGTTCCTTTCTTTAAATATCAGTGCTTTCTGTACATTTATTCATGTGTAGTATTTGTTATGATGCGTCCATCCCAAGTTATGCAAATCAGAGGATGACATCATTACAATCGAAAATAAGTTTTTTTAAATCTGCAGATGATCCGACTCACCCAGTCTGAACTTGCCCATGATAAGAAGCATGATTCGTCCACGCCGGACAGCAACACCACTTCACTGAAGAAAGAGGCCGATGTGGAGCCAGTTATATCCCAAGGCACCGGACCTGCTTCCTCTGGTGCCTATTCTTCTATTTTTGTGAATACCGTATTTTTCGCACTATAAGTCGTTTGGCCGGGGGTGTGACTTATACTCAGGAGCGACTTATGTGTGAAATTATTAACACATTACCGTAAAATATCAAATAATATTATTTAGCTCATTCACGTAAGAGACTAGACGTATAAGATTTCATGGGATTTAGCGATTAGGAGTGACGGATTGTTTGGTAAACGTATAGCATGTTCTATATGTTATAGTTATTTGAATGACTCTTACCATAATATGTTACGTTAACATACCAGGCACCTTCTCGGTTATTTATGCGTCATATAACGTACACTTATTCAGCCTGTTGTTCACTATTCTTTATTTATTTTAAATTGCCTTTCAAATGTCTATTCTTGGTGTTGGGTTTTATCAAATAAATTTCCCCCAAAAATGCGACTTATACTCCAGTGCGACTTATATATGTTTTTTTGCTTCTTTATTATGCATTTTCGGCCCGTGCGACTTATACTCCGGAGCGACTTATACTCCAAAAAATACGGTAGTTCATGATGTTACACTGATGAATTTACTATACATATGCTGCTTTTAGACATGGCGGATGAGTCAAGAGGTCAAACTAAAGACGCCCCTTCAGGAAATGCTAAGGTCACTGGGAAAGCACCCGGAGGAGCATCACAGCAAGTCGCCAACCGTCTGCCTGCCTTCCTCGACAACCACAATTACGCCAAGTCCCCAATGCAGGTAGGGGGAGGGGGTACATAGCTTTTCAATCATATGTGCCATCACCTGCTAGTATGAAATGATTGAGAACTAGCACAAGGGACCCCAAATGTTTTGAGTTGGGGGCCACATTTTGTTAAAATAATGTATTTGTGCGTGTGTATATACCAATACTGTACATATGATAAATAAATGATAAATGGGTTATACTTGTATAGCGCTTTTCTACCTTCAAAGCGCTTTGACAGTATTTCCACATTTACCCATTCACACACACATTCACACACTGATGGCGGGAGCTGCCATGCAAGGCGCTAACCAGCAGCCATCAGGAGCAAGGGGTGAAGTGTCTTGCCCAAGGACACAACGGACGTGACTAGGATGGTAGAAGGTGGGGATTGAACCCCAGTAACCAGCAACCCTCCGATTGCTGGCACGGCCACTCTAACAAGTGTGTGTGTGTGTGTGTGTGTGTGTGTGTGTGTGTGTGTGTGTGTGTGTGTGTGTGTGTGTGTGTGTATAAATATATGTGTGTGAGTGTACGCATGTGTGTGCTAAGTATTTATTTATATACTTAATATAAATGTGTGTGTGTGTGTGTGTGTGTGTGTGTAAATGTGTTGGTATATATGTAAATGTGAATGTGTACATGGATGAATACATGTATTGATATGTAAATGTGTGTAATATATATACATTTGTATATATTTATATGTATGTATATTCGCATATGCATATATGTATATATATGTGTATGTACACATATGTATATGCGTGTATATGTATATATGTGCATGAACATATATGTGTGAATTTATAAAGGTGTACATATATGTATATGTATGTGTATGTGTATATATGTGTTTAATACAGTACATTTCAATGCGTTTTTTATTTTTATTTTCATGACTATTTACATTGTAGATTGTCACTGAAGGCATCAAAACTATGACACTTGTGAAGTGAAAACCATTTCACTTCACAAGTGAAATGGTTTTTTGAAGGTCATCGAGAGAATGCCAAGAGTGTGCAAAGCAGTAATCAGAGCAAAGGGTGGCTATTTTAAAGCAACTAGAATATAAAACATGTTTTCAGTTGTTTCACCTTTTGTTAAGTACATAACTCAACATGTGTTCGTTCATAGTTTTGATGCCTTCAGTGACAATCTACAATGTAAATAGTAGGGGTGTAACGGTACACAAAAATTTCGGTTCGGTACGTACCTCGGTTTAGAGGTCACGGTTCGGTTCATTTTCGGTACAGTAAGAAAACAACAAAATATACATTTATTGGTTATTTATTTACCAAATTTGTAAACAATGGCTTTATCCTTTTAACATTGGGAACATTATAATAATTCTGCCCACGTTAATCAACATTAAACTGCCTCAAGTTGTTGCTCAGATTAAATAAAATGACACAACTTTTCTTCTACATATAAAAAGTGCAACATTAAACAGTTTCAAGTCAACTCATCATGCTTAATTTATTACAGCATTTGGAAAGCCTGTCGTTGATTTTTATTATGTAAATGTTATATTTTTATCAACATGTGATAGCAGGGACCCTGCCATTCAAAACTAGGCTGCTCCATTACTAATGATTAATGTAACTATAGCTGAAAAAATAGTACAATAGCAATAGGAGAGACTATTCATCCCTGAACACCATGGAGTTCATGTAGGCTTTATGATGCAGTTACATTATTATATCAACTATCAGAGACAGAAACTCTTCATTTAACATAATGTCCTTTTTTGCTGCTTCAACACAGCTCAATCAACACAGAAAAAGGCAAAGTGAAATAACAGACAGACAGGGCTTTGCTGTCCGTAACACACACACACACACACACACACACAGCAAAATTACGCTAAAAGCTCATTAGCCTTCACCTCAAGCCAGGATTGCGAGCGAGCTGAAGCTGCCGTTTATGTTTCTAGAATGTCAACGGGCTCATAGTGATGTTACTAGTAGTTGACTGGGAGGTGTTTATTATCATTTGGGGAGAGTCCACTGCCTGATGCTTACCTACTAAACACCTACCTGCTCATCATGATGCTGAAGCAATGACTACATGCGCTCTGAATACGCACTGCTGATTGGCTGTTACCGCTCTGAATACGCACTGCTGATTGGCTGTTACTGCTCTTATTGTAACCAATCAGATGGTTGTGTGGGTGGGACAATGCTGTGTAGAGTACTGACAGAGACAGAGGCAGAACAAAGCGGAGCAGCTTGTTAAGACTTTAGCTAAGGCGGCTACATAATATGTTCGTGTGGAAACTTGTTCGGTACACCTCCGAACCGAACCGAAACCCCCGTACCGAAACGGTTCAATACAAATATACGTACCGTTACACCGCTAGTAAATAGTCATGAAAATAAAGAAAACGCATTGAATGAGAATGTGTGTCCAAACTTTTGGCCTGTACTGTATATGTATGTATATACATGTGTGTGTGTGTGTGTGTGTGTGTGTATATATATATATATATATATATATATATATATATATATATATATATATATATATATATATATATATATATGTCTTAATAAGGTTATCCAAAAAATAGTGCTCAATACCGTAGTAGAGCGCAATATATGTATGTGTGGGAAAAAAATCACAAGACTATTTCATCTCTACAGGCCTGTTTCATGAGGGGGGTACCTACCCTCAATCATCAGGAGAAATCTCCTGATGATTGAGGGTAGGACCGACACCAGCAGATGACATGGCACCCCAAACCATCACTGATGGTGGAAACTTTACACTAGACTTCAGGCAACGTGGATCCTGTGCCTCTCCTGTCTTCCTCCAGACTCTGGGACCTCGATTTCCAAAGGAAATGCAAAATTTGCATGGTTGGGTGATGGTTTGGGGTGCCATGTCATCTGCTGGTGTCGGTCCACTCTGTTTCCTGAGATCCAGGGTCAACGCAGCAGTCTACCAGCAAGTTTTAGAGCACTTCATGCTTCCTGCTGCTGACCTGCTCTATGGAGATGGAGATTTCAAGTTCCAACAGGACTTGGCGCCTGCACACAGCGCAAAATCTACCCGTGCCTGGTTTACGGACCATGGTATTTCTGTTCTAAATTGGCCCGCCAACTCCCCTGACCTTAGCCCCATAGAAAATCTGTGGTGTATTGTGAAAAGGAAGATGCAGAATGCCAGACCCAAAAACGCAGAAGAGTTGAAGGCCACTATCAGAGCAACCTGGGCTCTCATAACACCTGAGCAGTGCCAGAAACTCATCGACTCCATGCCACGCCGCATTAACGCAGTAATTGAGGCAAAAGGAGCTCCAACCAAGTATTGAGTATTGTACATGCTCATATTTTTCATTTTCATACTTTTCAGTTGGCCAACATTTCTAAAAATCCCTTTTTTGTATTAGCCTTAAGTAATATTCTAATTTTGTGACACACGGAATTTTGGATTTTCATTTGTTGCCACTTCAAATCATCAAAATTAAATGAAATAAACATTTGAATGCATCAGTCTGTGTGCAATGAATAAATATAATGTACAAGTTACACCTTTTGAATGCAATTACTGAAATAAATCAAGTTTTTCAAAATATTCTAATTTACTGGCTTTTACCTGTGTGTGTGTGTGTGTGTGTGTGTGTGTGTGTGTGTGTGTGTGTGTGTGTGTGTGTGTGTGTGTGTGTGTGTGTGTGTGTGTGTGTATATATATATATATATATATATATATATATATATACCGGTATATATATATATATATACAGTTGTGGTCAAATGTTTACATACACTTGTAAAGAACATAATGTCATGGCTGTCTTGAGTTTCCAATAATTTCTACAACTCTTATTTTTTTGTGAAAGTGTGATTGGAGCTCATATAAAACATTCATGAAGTTTGGTTCTTTTATGAATTTATTATGGGTCTACTGAAAATGTGACCAAATCTGCTGGGTCAAAAGTATACATACAGCAATGTTGATATTTGGTTACCGGTACATGCCACAAGTTTCACTGCAATAAGGTGCTTTTGGTAGCCATCCACAAGCTTCTGACAAGCTTCTGGTTGAGTTTTTGCCCACTCCTCTTGACAAAATTGGTGCAGTTCAACTAAATTTGTTGGTTTTCTGACATGGACTTGTTTCTTCAGCATTATCCACACGTTTAAGTCAGGACTTTGGGAAGGCCATTCTAAAACCTTCATTCTAGCCTGATTTAGCCATTCCTTTACCACTTTTGACGTGTGTTTGGGGTCATGGTCCTGTTGGAACACCCAACTGCGCCCAAGACCTAACCTCCGGGCTGATGATTTTAGGTTGTCCTGAAGAATTTGGAGGTAATCCTCCTTTTTCATTGTCTCATTTACTCTCTGTAAAGCACCTGTTCCATTGGCAGCAAATCAGGCCCAGAGCATAATACTACCACCACCATCTTTGACAGTAGGTCTGGTGTTCCTGGGATTTCTTTCTCCTTCAAACATATTGCTGGGTATTGTGACCAAACAGCTCAATTTTTGTTTCATCTGACATCACATGGACAAAGATAAGACCTTCTGGAGGAAAGTTATGTGGTCAGAAATGAGAAATTATTGGAAACTCAAGACAGCCATGACATTATGTTCTTTACAAGTGTATGTAAACTTTTGATCGTCACTGTATATATATAGAACTTGAATACACCTCACGGTGATGCTTGGACACGTCATCAGTGATAAACCCGGGGTCATAGGGTGTTTCGGGTCTTTAATCATCAGACGCCCTCGCCCGGGCGACCCAGCCGGGGGTGATCAGACCCCGGCCTGTGTCCAAGTAGCGCACCACGGATCCCCCCTACGGATCCACAGCCACCGGGAGGCCTTTTCTGCGGCCTCTAGGATGTTCTTGGTGGCTTTTCTCGACTGCAGTCCTCTAATGCCAAGGATTCTGAACACACGCTGTAGTGAGTGACCAGCAAAACCCCTGCACCCAATTTCGACTGGTTCACAGCGGGCTCTCCAGCCGTTACTCCGACACTCTACAGTGAGCTCAGCGTATTTGGCCCTCTTACGCTCATTTGCTTCGTCAATTCGCTCCTCCCAGGGGACAGTCAGCTCCAGTAGCACCACTTGCTTGGTTGACTCCGATGTTAACACCATGTCTGGGCGGAGTGACGTGGTAGCGATATTGGCCGGGAACTTGAGTTGCCTTCCCTATATATATATATATATATATATATATACTGTATGTATGTATGTATGTATGTATGTATATACACGTGCGTGTGTGTATATATGTATGAATATATGTATGTATGTATAAATATATATATATATGTAAACAGGCTAGTTTTGAATGTGTAGTGTTTGGCTGTACAATACAATAACAATAATTTGGGAGACTTTCGTCAATATGAATCATACGAATAGTGGGGTGTACTAAAAACAGGGTACTTTTGCAATGTCGATATTTTTCAGTCAATTCAAATAGTCTTCTGTAATTTAACTATCCTATTTTGAAAAAACAGTTCATCTTGGATTTTCCAAAGCTTTAAAAGTACACTTATGATGGCTGCAAACAACTGAGAGTTTATTAAATGTTGTTTGACAGGAAGAGGAGGATCTAGCTGCTGGTGTTGGTCGTTCTCGAGTGCCAGGCCATCCACAACCAGCGTTTTCTGATGATGAAGATGATTATGAGGACGAGGAGGAGGAAGTTACTGGATCTACAGGCACATCGACCAGGTTAGTTCCATCGTGTGTCTTCATGTGTCTTAAGCACACTAAAGTGCACTTCAGCTCTTTGATTTACATAATTCATTGATGCGCTGTTGCACGTTTTCAATAGTTTTTTTTCTTCTTCTAGGTTCAGACGGAAAGCAAGTCTACGATCACGAACAGGAAGGGTCGTAACAGGAATGGAAAGCCAGTTAGCTCTCAGTGTCTTGGCTGAGAAACTCAAGAAGGAGGCCCAAAGAAAAGATGCCCTGAACACACCGCTCTCTGTGCGCACAGAGGGCCGCACCGGAGGCATTTGCATCACATCTGCCTCACAGCCTTCGCCCACACCCAGCAACGAGAGCACTGACACGGCCTCGGAGATTGGCAGCGCCTTCAACTCGCCGTTGCGTTCACCCGCACGCTCACAGGCCGCCACGCGTCCGTCTAGCCCAGTTGCGTCCCATCTGTCACGCGTGCTGTTCGGGGAAGACGAGCTGCTGAGGCTAGACTCCCGACATAATCGGGCCGTAAGAGAACTGGGCCCGTCTGTCACTGTGGCCCTGCTACACCTTCAGGAGGATGGAGTCATCTATACTCTTTCACCATCTGGTGAGTATCCATGTTGTCAAGTTTACCCCTCACTGTGCAGCGACATTATTGTATATTCGAGTAGTCAATGTAGTTAAGCCAGTTATCTGATTGTCCTCCAATAAGCACACAAAGGTGAGTTTTTTGTTGTATTTTAGTCAAGTCATTTACAAAAGGTAAACATGGTAGGCTATACTATGTTTTTTGTAAATGACTACTAGGAGCTAGTGGAGCTAGCGGCTACAATGAGCTAACAGCTACACAACAGCTAAGCACACAATAGCACACAAGCTAAACATACATAATAAATGTCCTTAATTGAACAATACTGTATGTCGATCTAAAACAGCACATTTGTCAATATAAGTAAGTATCAAATAATGATCTATTAACTATAGTTGCTTATTATTACATATACAAAGTCTCTAAGGCAGAAGCGTATTAGAAAGTATCAGGTAACAAATGTCGCCATATTATTCAACTTACTGTGTCATAAGCCTTGCTTGAAAAATTATTGTGGCCACTACAATGCCTTTTATGCCTTTTATTGTCACTATACACAGGTACAATAAGATTAAAAGCAACCCCAGTATCAGTGCGACAGTCTATAAATATGCAAAACATAGGAAGGAAAGAAAAGAAAAATAGTGAGGGGGTAAGGTGCACAGTCCAGTCCTGAGAAGGAATGTTCTGAATGTGTGTTGTTTGAATATGATACTATGTACATATAAACAGAAGCATTGAGACTGTGGGTGGAAAGTAAAAATTGCACACAGAGAGGTGCTAAACTATAAAATCAGTGCCTATGAGAGTTCACCGTGGTTATGGCTTTAGGGAAAAAACTGTTCTTGAGTCTGTTTGTCTTAGACCTGATGACCCTGTAGCGCCTTCCTGAGAGCAGCAGGGCAAACAGGTCAAAGCCAGGGTGGGAGCTGTCCTTGATAATGTTGGTAGCTCTGCTGAGGCAGCGGGAGGTGTAAATGTCTGTCAGGGAGGGGAGAGGGCAGCCGATGATCCGCTGTGCTGCCTTTACCATTCTCTAGAGCCTCTCCTTGTCTGCAGGTTGTACTTCTTGAGGACTCTGAGGAAGTGCAGCCACTGCTGAGCCTTCTTAGTGATGGCAGTAGTGTTCTCTGACCAGCAGATGTTGTCAGAGATAAGGACGCCAATAGACCCAATAGACTGGAAGGTGTGGACCCTCTCCACACACTCACCCTAGGTTTTGCCAAACAATTTAGTACCACTAAAACTTAAAAGCAGCATTGGTCCATGCCAGACAGTTAAGAATAAATGTGTTAGGGTTGTTCTCTGTTTGAGTAAGGGAGAAGATCATGATCTGCTTCAGAATTTCTTTTAAATATTTTGGAATTCATGTTTCCTCTAAATGAACTGCAGCTCCGCAATGCTGGCAGCACTCATGCAGCTTCTGTAGGCTGTAGGCAAGATATAATTATCATGCTACCCACTTGTGTTGCCAGCTATTTTGACATTATTGGCGGTGTCTTGACTCGCTTTTCAACGCAAGTTAATCTATATTGCTGTACAAGCTGTACACAGACTATTCTTAGGTATGCCCAACTGTAAATTAAAAAGTTGTTTTGATGTCATCTTATGCACGTGCAGTGGATTTGGCTTCAGACACTGGTGCTAAGCCGTCATGCACTCGAGAGAAGATAAAGAGCGAAGAGCAAGCGGCCGTCATTGCAGGGGAGAAGGAAGCGGCGAAAGACAAGGACAAAGGACCATCTGTGGCGGTAAAGGAAGAAAAAGAGAAAGAAGAGAGCAAAGATGGAGAAGAAGTGAAACCCAGCAAGGAGAAGCTTGACACCACAGAGCCGGCTGCAGACAGCAAGCCATTAGGGGATAAGTACTCACCCAAAGTAAGTCCACTTCTATTTCTGCCTTGAAAGTAACGCCGAGTAACAGAACTAAACTATTCTGTCCATTTCAGGAGTTGCTTGCACTGCTCAAGTGCGTAGAGGCGGACATTGCCAATTATGAGGCGTACCTAAAGGAGGAAGTAGAAAAGAGAAAAAAATACAAAGTGGGTTGAATATATTCAAACATAAGTATAAGTTCCACCATTATATGGGGTTTTCATTGCAATATCTTGTCTTTCTTTGTACAGATTGACGATCAGCGAAGGACCCATAACTACGACGAGTTCATCTGCACCTTTATATCAATGCTGGCCCAAGAAGGTAAATATCATCTACTCTCTTATCAATTTTATTCATACTATATGTTCACTCTCCTTTTTGTGCTTAGCATCCTCCACATCACATTTTTAGTATGTTCGACTGTTCTTTGCATGTCAGTTGTTGTTGCACACGGTAGTTCTTTCACTGTCTTGCACAGCGACTTGAAAAAGTATTCATATCACTCGAACTTTTTGACATTTCAACAGGACAACGCCCCTAAACAAGCCAATATACAAATATAATTGCTTGATACTTGTTCATATTGACAAGTGTGCTGATTTAGAATGCAATGTTGTTCAATTAAGGACACTTATTACGTATGTCTAGCCTGTGTGAAGTGAAGTGAAGTGAATTACATTTATATAGCGCTTTTTCTCAAGTGACTCAAAGCGCTTTACATTGTGAAACCCAATATCTAAGTTACATTCAAACCAGTGTGGGTGGCACTGGGAGCAGGTGGGTGAAGTGTCTTGCCCAAGGACACAACGGCAGTGACTAGGATGGCGGAAGCGGGGATCGAACCTGCAACCCTCATGTTGCTGGCACAGCCGCTCTACCAACCGAGCTATACCGCCCCGTGTGCTATAGTGTAGCTGCTAGCTCTTAGTAGACTGTAGCCTATAACCTACCATGTTTACCGTATTTTTCGGACTATAAGACACACTTAAAATCTATTAATTTTCTCAAAACTCGACAGTGCGCCTTATAACCCGGTGCGCCTAATGTACGGAATAATTTTGATTGTGCTTACTGACCTCGAAGCTATTTTATTTGGTACATGGTGAAATGATAACTGTGACCAGCAGATGGAAGTCACACATAAGAGATACATGTAGACTGCAATATGATGGCAGTCACACATAAGAGATACATGTAGACTGCAATATGATGGCAGTCACACATAAGAGATACATGTAGACTGCAATATGATGGCAGTCACACATAAGAGATAAGTGTAGACTGCAATATGACTCAAGTAAACAACACCAACATTTTATATGTTCCATTGAAAATATAGAACATTACGCACGGTTCTCAAATCTATCAAAATGTTTTAATACGACTTTGGTAAGCTATGAAGCTGCACCGCTTGATGGATTGTGCTGTGCTTCAACATACGAGTATTATTATGTGTATAAATAATAATAAATGATAAATGGGTTATACTTGTATAGCGCTTTTCTACCTTCAAGGTACTCAAAGCGCTTTGACAGTATTACCACATTCTCCCATTCACACACACATTCACACACTGATGGCGGGAGCTGCCATGCAAGGCGCTAACCAGCAGCCATCAGGAGCAAGGGGTGAAGTGTCTTGCCCAAGGACACAACGGACGTGACTTTTCTTACCTTCTGGTACCTGCTGATCTGTATTTGGGATTTGCATAAATTCTGAAAATCTGCGCGCGTCCGTCTTTGTAGTCCGTGTCGACACCCCAGTCGATAAGCTTCTTCCTTTTCTCTATCTTCTTGTTATGGGACATTCATCCTCCGCTGTTGCCATTTCTAATATAAAGTAGTGTAAAGTTCTTACTTATATATGTCAGTAAACTCGCCATGAAAGCGCTAAAACATACCGGTGTAGTGAGTTTACATTATCCACCCAAGGAACTTTAGTTATTAGAGAGTTCCGGTCGTACGGTTTTTCACGGGACACATTTCCGGTGTTGTTGTTTCTGGATGAGGAGATGCTGCTCCGTTATTGATTTAAGCAAACTCTGAATGTCATTAAAACAGTTAGCTCCATCTTTTGACACTTCTTCCACTCCCGTCCTTGCACGCGACACCGCTACAACAATGATGACTGAGAAAAGAAGCTGTCGAAGGTGAGCCACGTAAATAAGACCACCCACAAAACGGCGTATCCGGAAGTGACTGTCAAAATGCGGCTTGAAGATGATCTGTAAAACATAATCTATGCAACATTTTGACCAAAGATCCACCATTACATGTTATGTACACCACAAGGAAGTGTTCAACATTTAGAAAAAAATCATAATAATATGACTCCTTTAATGCACCCTGTAATCCGGTGTGCCTTTTGTATGAAAATAGACCTGACTAGAACCACTCATCGGCAGTGCGCCTTATAATCCGGTGCGGCCTATGGTCCGAAAAATACGGTAACTTTTAACTAACTGAAATAGAACAAAAGACCAACCTTGTGTGTTTATTGGAGGATATTTAGATGTTAACTGCCTGTCCAGCTTTGCACACATAAACGCGCTTCAGGACTGCTTGTATCGGAGCGAATATCAGAGAGTATCTGAAAACTGCTGTTCACAAACACACTTCATCTAATCTGACTAAATTTGTACTGTTTTGCAAAGAAGAATGTGTACAAATTCCAGTCTCTTGAATTTTAAAGATGTTAGGGACTAACTCCAAAAGACTTGCAGCTGTAATTGCAGTAAGAGGCAGGTCCACAAAGTCCTGGATCAGTTGGGCTAAATACTTTTGCACATTATTACACTTTTCGTTTTGTGGTCTGAACGTGACAAAATGTGGAAAAGTTCAAAGGGTATGAATACTTTTTCAAGCCACAGTACACTCTGTGTTCATTCTAAATTGATTGACCCGTGCAGGGATGCTGGCCAGCCTCGTGGAGCAGAACATTTCGGTGCGTCGTCGGCAGGGAGTAAGTATCGGCCGCCTGCACAAACAGAGGAAGCCCGATCGCAGGAAACGCTCTCGCCCTTATAAGGCCAAACGCCAGTGATATCAAACAAGCTTCTCAGGGTAAATTCTGCCTGTAAGGACCAAGCAGTCGCCTCATTTGTGAACGTCGCCTCATGCAGCCAGTTCTTTGTGGCGTTTTAGTCCCAATCATATCCTCTTCACCACGCTGAGCCAAATGTTTGGTCAGGTCTTTTATCATCTGGTATACATATAATATCTTTTTAGTTGTATTATAAACTGTTAAATACAGTTTGTGAATATAAAATAAAGGAAACATCCTGTGTGAACTTCTTTAAGGAACCACTTCAGGGCTCTTAAAAGCTTCACTCTCGACCCCTCATCTGCAGTCTGAGATGTTTACCCTAAATACGGACTCTTTAACGTCTATGCCATCAATCAGTTTACTGGTGGGTAGTTCCTTATCAAATGCATCATTTTTTTTTTAAATGACATTCCTTACAGCATGTTTTAAACTAAAGATGGTCAACCCCTTTGTCTTTCCTATTGCTGTCAATCATGTTATTTTTGTACCTAAAAAAAAAATATCTCAGAATGGAATGATAATTACATTGCATGTGTGTATGTGTGTCTTGTACATATTTATATGTTACTTGGCTCAGCAGGAACTCCCTGAGCTCAATTGTTATTGCCATTGTGCTTGCCATTTCGTATTACAATAAAGTGAATTGAAACAAATCTTTGCCTTTTTGTAAGTCACT
The DNA here is from genome assembly GCF_033978685.3 of Nerophis lumbriciformis. NCBI lineage: Eukaryota > Metazoa > Chordata > Actinopteri > Syngnathiformes > Syngnathidae > Nerophis > Nerophis lumbriciformis. The sequence goes on from NC_084585.2 coordinate 17,534,746, forward strand.
GACACAAATTGGATCTTTCTTTCATTGTGTTTATTACTTAACCGCATTTGTGTGACGAGTGAGCTGGAGCCTATCCCAGATGACTTGAGGGTGTGAGGCAGGTTACAAGATGCTGGAGAAAACACAGGAGCATATTTAAACTCCATACACAGACTTTCCAATGAAGATTCGAATCCAGATCTGTTTCTTCAGAGGCTGACTTTATAACCACTACTAGCACGATGGTGTGAAAATAGTGTCTGTGGATTAAATCTCGAAAGGGCCGTTGAATGTTGAGGTTGCATGTTCTCCACGCATACAGAATTTGAGAATATAGCTAATAGACACGCACCAGTAAGGACATTCACAGTAAGGTCTAATGGTGCACCCTTGATTGATAAGGATTGAATTTTTTTAATGAAACAAAGGGATCAAGCTAAAAATGTCTATATAGCCTCTAGCTCTGTGAGTGACAAAAAAGTATATTGTACTCTACGTAATCAAGCTGAATAGAGAGAAAAAGAGGGTGTACTATCAACAACAATTAAAGGGGGTCCAACACAATGGTAAAACGTTGTGGAATGTGTTAAACAATATAATGGGCAGACAGTCTAAGATGAATTTAGCCTACATTGAATCTGATGGAGTGTTTTTAACCAAACCATTGGATATGTCCAATTATTTTAATAACAACTTTGTAGAAAGAGTTAATAAGTTAAGGTGTAAAATGGATATGGTGTATAATTGTAATTTATGTCCACTAATTGATAACCACATTATGAGAGAGAAAAATTGGAAGTTTGAGTTCAAACTAGTGGAAATCGATGAGGTTGAGAAATTGGTATGTTCCATTTCACATAACACATAACACATTCCACAACTTTGTACCATTGTGTTGGACCCCCTTTAATTGTTGTTGATAGTACACCCTCTTTTTCTCTCTATTCAGCTTGATTACGTATGCTGCCTTCATGGAAAATTATTAAGAACAGCGGCTATGTATATATCAACAACTGTATGTCATTTATTCAATACCTATCTGTCTAGTGGGATATGTCCAAAGCTTTGGAAATAAGGAACAATTATACCAATAACAAAAAAAAAAAAACTCCCTCTGAATGGTCAGAAGAGCAGACCAATTACAATTTGATCAATTCTTAGTAAACTGCTCGAGAAGAGTATCTAAACAGATTCAAGATTACTTTACGATACATAATTTAATATGCTCAACATGGCTATATAGAAGGACATTCCACATGTACAGCACTAGTTAAGATGACTGATGATTGTCTAATGGGAATTGATAAAGGTTTGTTATCAGGTGCAATTTTATTAGATTTTCTTCTGCTTTTGATCTTATAGACCATAAATTGTTGATTGATAAATTGAAATGTTACGGTTTTTGTTCCATGGCTGTCTCTTGGTTTGAGTTATTTATCTGACAGAACTTAACGTGTATATGGGGATAAATTGATTGGCAACACTAAATTGGCCCTAGTGTGTGAATGTGAGTGTGAATGTTGTCTGTCTATCTGTGTTGGCCCTGTGATGAGGTGGCGACTTGTCCAGGGTGTACCCCGCCTTACGCCCGAATGCAACTGAGATAGGCTCCAGCACCCCACGTGACCCCAAAAGGGACAAGCGGTAGAAAATGGAGGGATGGAACTCAACGTGTATATTTAAATGGTTCGCTATCGGTTCAAGCTGTGGTGTGCCGCAAGGCTGTTGTTTGGGACCACTTCTATTTTAAATTTTTACAAATGATCTTCCTTTTGTGACTCAAAAATCTAGTTTGGTACTGTATGCTGATGACACCACATTATATCATTCTGCATCTTCAATAGGAGAACTTCAGTCTGTCCTCTCAAAGGACTTCTTAGATGCTGTTACTGAGTGGGTTATAAATAATAGATTATTTTTAAACATTTTAAAAACAAAAAGTATTGTCTTTGGTTCACGACATAGTCTGGCAAAAAATCCTATACTTAATTTACAGATTTCAGGACAATCAATCAAACAAGAGGATAAAGTAAGACTTTTGGGCGTTAAACTTAGTAATACACTTCCGTGGTCCGAATATATTACCGGTAATCAAATTGTCGCTAAAATGGGTAGAAGTATCGGTGCTGTTAGGAAATGTGCTACATATGGAACACCTGCAATTCGCAGGCAGGTAGTACAAACATTGGTGTTGTGTCATCTGGATTATTGTTCAGTTATTTGGCCTTCTGCACCCAAGGTTGAGTTTACAAAATTACAAACAGCTCAAAATAGGGCAGCCAGACTTACTCTTGATTGTTCTCATAGATCGAGTGTGGACCGAGAGAATGCCAAGAGTGTGCGAAAAAGTAATCAGAGCAAAGGGTGGCTATTTTGGAGGAACTAGAATATAAAACATGTTTTCAGTTATTTCACCTTTTTAAGTACATAACGCCTCATGTGTTCATTCATAGTTTTGATGCCTTCAGTGACAATTTACAATGTAAATACCGTAGTCATGAAAATAAAGAAAACACATTGAATAAGAAGGTGTGTCCAAACTTTTGGCCTGTACTGTATATAAAACGTGTCTATTATTGATACAGTTCTATTTTTTAAATGTGTCTATATATATGTATATATAACTTTATTAGCCTTTTAAAAATAAAATGTAATATATATATATATATATATATATATATATATATATATATATATATATATATATATATATATATATATATATATATATATATATTGTAACACGTTTATTATTTGTTAATTATGACAAAATAATTGACTTATTTGATTTCTTTATTCATTTTTATTTATGGTAAATGTTAATAAATGTTAAGGTGTTTGAGCTTCGTGGAGTTCTTTTCTGCGTGCACATGAACGACACTTTCACCGAGTCTGTTCAACGTTCTCTCACACGAGGAGACTTATTATTCTTCTTCTTCTTGAACATAACACACAACAACACCAGAGCGCCCCAAGTGGGGAACATGCGCTATAACAGCCAACCTTTACAATAAAGCCACACAGAGTAAGAGCGCAGATCAATCTTAACACCCCCACTCGCTATTAGCTCACTGTGTTAAACTAATTTGTAAACAATATTTCAAGAACATCTTCCATGAAATGAATGAACTGCCTTCACACAAAGTTGCACAATAGCCTGATGTGCTACATCTGTCTGTTTCATTTGATGCCCAACTTGCATCACAGTAAACTGTCAGACCGAGTCTTTCAGTTACATTCTTCTTGAAGTTAAGTACTTGTTCTGATGTACCTTTTAGGTATCTGAATACATGTTTCACTGTATTCCAATGTTCCATAGTAGGTTCATTAAAGTGTTGGGATAGTTTACTCACAACAAAGCTTATGTCAGGTCGAGTGCATGTTGATAAGTAAATTAAACTTCCCACTGCTTCTCTGTATTGTCTTGGTTGTTTCAACTTTTCAGCATTTTCTGCGTAATCAAGTTTTGGTTCACAAGGAGTTTCTCTTGGTTTACAATTTTTCATATCTTTGTAAAACCTTTTTCACATATCTCTCTTGTGACATTTTGACTAGTCCATTTGTTTGTTCAAAGTCTATTCCTAAGAAATGTTTTAGGATTCCCAAATCCTTCATTTTGAATCTGAGTTAACATTCTTTTTACATCCTGCATTGATTTTTCACTTGAAGCAGCTAAAATAAGGTCATCTACCCAAATAATAAGTATTACCTTTTGACCATATTTTTCTCTTGTGTACACACAATGATCTGCTTCATTTTGCACAAAGTCATTTTCACATAAATGGGTGTGTAACACTGTATTCCAGTTTCTGCCCGACTGTTTTGAGTCCATACAATGATTTGTTCAGTTTACATACCAGTTTTTCACCAGTGTTAGAGTTTTTCTCGTATCCTTGTGGTTGTTCTAAATAGATTTCACAGTCTATGGGTGCGTGCAGATACGCGGTCTTCACGTCCATCTGATGTAAGATTAGGTCCTCTTGTGCCGCCTTCTGCATGAGAATTCTTACACTTAACATGTCAGCTGTCGGTGAAAACGTCTCTTCGTAATCAGTTCCTACTTTCTGGTCGTATCCTTTGGCAACAAATCTCGCCTTATATTTATTAGATCCATCTGTGTCTGTTTTGAGTGCATAAACCCACTTCGCTTTTAAAGCTCGCTTACCTGGTGGTAAGTCAGTCAACTGGAATGTGTCATTTTCCACTAGTGAGTTCATCTCCTCATCCATGGCGTTTTTCCAGTGCATTGACTTGGATGATAACACGGCTTCCTGATAAGTTTCTGGAATGTCACAAACTGCTCGATAACAGAAATCAACGCATGTTTGTAATCTGTCCAATGAATCATCAGTCTCAAAATCTTGTAAATAAGCTGGCTTTTGTTTTATCCTGAATGGATTCTTTCTGATTTCTGTTTCAGCATTTGCCGCTGACTGTTCCACATCTTCCTGCTCATTTAAATCCTCAGTTCTGTTTTCAGGTTGAACTCTGTCCTCATCCTTCTGGTCACTGTCACAGACTGCATTGTCTCTGTTTCCAATGTCATGTCCTGCGTATGGCTCCAAAGTTTGTGTCTCTCTCTCTACACTTGTTTTGGTTGCGAATCTCACCAATCTGATCTTTTGGACCTTTTCCATTTCTGGATAATATACAAGGAAGGCTGGGCTGTTTTTATCATATCCTATGAAAATGCCCTGCTCACTTTTGGAGTCTAGTTTTCCTTTTTCTTGTTTGTAACTAAAACATGTAGACCCAAACTTTTGCATTTGTGACACATTTGGTACTTTTCCTGTAAGTAACTCATATGCTGTTTTCTTTGTCCGTCTATTGTAACACCTGTTTCTAACATGAGCTGCTGTTTGAATGGCATAGTTCCACAAATAGTTTGGTAGTTTGCTTTCTATCAGTAAGCATCTAGCCATGTCAAACAGTGTTCGCCATTCTCTCTCTGCTGTGCCATTTTGGTGTGGCGAATAAGGCGCTGACGTCTCATGTCTTATTTTGTTCTTTGTTAGTAACATTTGGAACTCTCTGTTTGTAAACTCAGTGCCGTTGTCTGAACGTATACACTTCACATCTCCATAGGGTGCTACATCTGCTAAGAACTTTTCTGTTGCAGCAATTGCATCACTTTTTGACTTAAGGAAATAATACAGCACCTGAATAGTCATCTGTGAAACATTGTGCGTATTTGTGTCCTTCTATGCTCTCAGTTTTCATTGGCCCTGCTAGGTCTGTATGGATTAACTCCAGGGGTTTATTTGCTTTAGCATCTAGCTCCCTATTTCTCGTTTGTGTAAACTTGCCTTTTGTACATATTTCACACATCTGATTTGGCTTAACAACATTTCCCTTAATTACCATACCTTTGACCACAGTTTGGAGTTTGATTACATCATCATAGTTGCAGTGCCCTAGAATCTCATGCCATGTTTGTACGTCATGACAAACTTTACACTGATCTTCATTTGCATCAACAGTTGGTAGATAATATAGCTTCTCATTTTCGTTTATGTTAAATCTGTTACCATCTTTAGTGATCATGTGGCTCTCTCCTTTCTTGAAAGTTATGATTGCTCCTCCGTCGGCTGCTCTTGCCACTGAAAAGATGTTGTGGGGATATGAGGGCATGTACAGAGCATTTCGTAGTTGTGCCCTGTGCTGTCGTCCATCGCTGTCCACTAGATGTATCGTTGCTGTTCCTCTTCCTTGGGCCATTCCACTGCATCTTGTCCCATCAGCTAGTTCCACTGAATGAGTCTCTGGTTGAAAAGTGTTGTCAAAGCTTGTAAAGTTATTTACATCATTTACAATGTGGGATGTCGCTCCTGCATCCACCATAATGCCTTTCATCTTTATTTTGGGTGCTGACTCACTTTCTTCTTGTGCCGCTTTGAAGAGGTAATCATTGGATTGTTCATCCGTAACCTTTCTGACATTGTCTCGTTTATCTTTCTTTTTGCATATGGTTTCTTGGTGTGTGTTGCTCTTACAAAAGTTGCACCACACTTTTCGGATACACATTCTTGCTCTGTGTCCTTTTAATCCACATTTGAAACATGTCAGATCTCCATCTTCACTTCTACTTTTAGTGCTGCTGGTGTACTTCTTCTGGATATTTCTATCTTGTGAACGTTTTCATCACATTGTCTGTTGGCTCAGCAGTACTAATTTTCTCTGACTCTTCGTAAATACGTAATCTTCTTTTGAAATCTGTAAATGTCACATTGTCTTCATTTTGCGTTACATGTACAGCTAATGGCTTGTAAGAGTCAGGTAGGCCTCCAAGAATCATGGCTATGATCAGACTATCACTGAGAGTCTCACCGGCATCACGAAGTGCCGTAATCAGGTTTTCTGCTCTGATGATGTAGTCCGTAGTTGACTCTCTGTCTGCTTTCCGTAGTTTTGTCAAGGATGTGTACAGGTTGATTATTCGTGGCTTGCTTTTTCCTGAGTAATGGTCCCTCAGTATTTTCAGTGCTTTCCTGCCATCGTATGCAGCATCATGTCTTATTAAAGACAAGCTTTTATCATCGATCAACCTGATGAGCTCTGCATAGCAGTCCTGATTCTTTATTCTGTCCGCTGCTGCTTGCTCTTCTCCTACTGGTTCATTTAGAACAGTGTCTTTCAACTTTAAAATATGTAAGTGTCCCAAAAATCTTGCTTCCCAAAGGTCATACTTGCTTTCGGATCCATGAAAGTACAGTTGCGCTGATACTGCTCCAGTGGTACGAGCCGCCATATTTGTTTAAGCTCCGCACTTTAGCGCTATGCTATGCTAATTAGCTCAAACTTTACCGCGGTTACTTCTTCTTCGAGGGTACACGCTACTTTATTGGCTAAAGTCACTTTTATGCTCCGTGTAATACTTCACGTTTGCAATACCTTTATCCTTGGTCAAGCAGTTCTCCTCTGTTAGCTCAAGTCCACACCTGCAAACTTTCTTGGCTTCTCTGTCCGTGCGTCGACTCAACGCTACCTGGCCTTGTTTGCTTGAGTTGGCTGGAATCTCTGGGGTTCCTGGGCACCATAACCTGTTAAGGTGTTTGAGCTTCGTGGAGTTCTTTTCTGCGTGCACATGAACGACACTTTCACCGAGTCTGTTCAACGTCCTCTCACACGAGGAGACTTTTATTCTTCTTCTTCTTCTTGAACATAACACACAACAACACCAGAGCGCCCCAAGTGGGGAACATGCGCTATAACAGCCAACCTTTACAATAAAGCCACACAGAGTAAGAGCGCAGATCAATCTTAACAGTAAATGTATTATTAGGGCCCGCAATGGCCCATTGCAAAAGGACTCCCGAAGGGAGTCCTTATGCAATGGGACATAAGGACCTATTGTTATTCTAAGGTTTTATTATTCTTTCTTTCTTCTTCCGCCGCCTCTTTGAGCACTAATTTGACCCACTTAACATGCTTCAAAACTCACCATATTTGACCCACACATCAGGACCTGCGAAAAATTGCCTTTTAATAAAAAAACCAAACCCCAAAACTCAAAATTGCGCTCTAGCGCCCCCTAGGAAGAAGAAAAAACTACGCTGCCTTTAACTCCCACTAAGAAGGTCGGAGAGACATGAAACAAAAACCTTTATGTAGGTCTGACTTAGACCTACATTTTTCAATTGTACATCTTTGGGCTAAAATCAACAGGAAGTTGGCAATTCCCCCTTCAAGACAAAAAAGTACTAAAAACAGTAACTTTTGCCTCTTTGAGCTGTAATTTGACCCCCTTAACACGCTTCAAAACTCACCAAACTGAACGCACACATCAGGACTGGCAAACATTGCAATCTAATAAAAAAACCTAACCCCAAATTTAAAAATTGCGCTCTAGAGCAATTTTTGAATAATGCGGAGAAAAAACTGCTCCTCGGAAGAAATAAATGACAAAACTGCCTGTAACTCCCACTGGGAAGGTCGGAGAGACATGAAACAAAAACCTCTATGTAGGTCTCACTTACACCTACATTTCATAAATTGACAACCCCCAGCAAAAATCAACAGGAAGTTTGCTATTCCCCCTTCAAAACAATTTTTTTTTAAAAACCGGTCACCTTCCTTCAAAAACGAACTCCTCTGAGCGCGTTTGTCGTTTCGCCTTCAAACTAACACAGGAGAGAGATTGAACCCTTGTGATTACAACAACAGAAGCGCTTTTTAATTAACTGCTCCGGTTTTGATTTTATGACCCTTCAAAGACCCGCTGCGCTGATGCTGCTGCAATGCTGTTTTTTTAAGATGGCTGCTCAAAAGCAGGAAGCACCAACATGCCCACACAATGCAGACAAGGTAGGTACACTAGACAAAAGTCTTGGGACACTTCAGACTAAAAGTACACAAAAGTATTGGGACACTTGGGACTAGCACCTGCCAAATACGCGGGCCCGACCAACGCTGCTTGCAGCTTTAATTATTATTATTACCACTGAGGCCCATGCAGGTTTCGCCCAAAGCACATTAAATCATAATGATCTTGTATAATAACGACACAGAATGTGGGCGTAAGAACTAAACGCATGAATAAAAATACCTCTTAATGTAGCGCTGTACTGTTTGTTATGTCATTTGTATAATGAAATATTATAAATAAATATGTTGTAATGATTAGATCACATAATGTCCATCATTGTAGGCAACATTTTGCACGATTGAATAAATAAATAGTGCGTAATGGGAGTCCCGGTGGACTCCGGTCATGTGCCGCCGAGGGATCAAGAGTTATTTGCGTGTGGCCTAAAATAAGCCCGCAGCGTGAACGCGCACGTACAAGCCACTCACGTTCCCACCCATTGCGTCAGCGCGGCCCCGCGTCCTCTTCCGCCAGCGCGCCTGCTCCGTGCGGGATGCTGAATTGTAGGCGATGATGGCGGAAGGGGAGCAGCGCTGACTTTTCTACGAGTTCTTCCTGCGGCCGAAGAACCGTCTACGACACCGTTTCTCTCCCTTCGAAACCCCCTTTTCCCGACACGATGGGGAATGAGGCGAGCATGGAAGGGGAGGGACCGGCGGGGCAAGGCGGCCCCTGCGCCGTCCCTGCAGCGGGGACTCCGGCTTCCATTTCAGCACCGGCGGACGCTGGACAGCTCGTCAAGCCGAGCAACGGAGCGCCTATCGGGGGAAGCGGCGCTGGAGTCGGCCCGGGGATTAACAGGTAGCCGCTCGAGCGACGACGCTCCGGCCGGAAGCGAGGCGGGTTGACACGGCGGGGTGGCGTGCGTGGAGCGTCGATGTAGCACTACGTGGACATGAATGGCTGCTTAATTATTTATTTCAATATCCTTGTTAACACAATTCGCCACCCATATTGACACCGAATTCTTCTTCAAAAAACAACAACACAGCCTTGCTAGCTAACTCATTTGCTAATCTAACATCACTTGATTGATTTCTACGCCCCTTTTCCACGATGCTTGTGTAACCCAGGCTTCACTACACTATCATGAATGGACGAGCTGCATGCAGGTGAGCCCAGAAAATAATAGTACACATCCATTTCCCCCTAACACACCTTGACATCATTCAGGGGAAAAAGAGATAAAAGTCTTTCCGAGAAAATGTCTGCATCATCAAAGTGGGATGACAAATATACACATCTGATAGCAAGATCATGTCAGCTGATCAGATCACAGTGCACATTATTAGCCAGTGGGGATTGTTTACCAGCACTGCACAGAAATAAGCAACAATGGTGTCTCCAGCGATACAGGTGCTTGTAACATTAGGATTTTCTATCTAGTCCAGTGGTTCTTAACCTTGTTGGAGGTACCGAACCCCACCAGTTTCATATGCGCATTCACCGAACCCTTCTTTAGTGAAAAATAAATAGTTGTTTTTTTTCAAATTCAAGAAAAAGTTATATGTTTTTGGTAACACTTTAGTATGGGGAACATATTCTAAGTAACAAAGACTTAATTTAGAGTTATTTGGTTAGGGTCAGGGTTAGAGGGTTAGGGCCAGGGTTAGGGATGTAATAAGGCCATGCCGAATAAGGCATTAATAAGTACTTAATAATGACTAATTAAAAGCCAATATGTTTCTAATTTGCATGTTAATAAGCAACTAATTAATGGTGAATATGTTCCCCATACTAAAGTGTTACCATGTTTTATTACTGGTGCACAAAATGAACCGTGCATGAACATCACCTTGTTCAAAGAACAAAACCAACACAGTGCATGAACTCACAACAAATTACACACCTGCAAATCAGTCTGACTTCTGCTGTTGCCGTATCCATAATATGCCGATAGGGAGAAGTTTTTATTTACACGATGAGTCAGGTGTGTCTTGACCTCCGCCGAACCCCTGAGCCCGACTCACCGAACCCCTGGGGTTCGATCGAACCCAGGTTAAGAACCACTGATCTAGTACTTGTGATATTTGGCCTCGGATTTAATCCATGCTGCCCGCTAAAGTAACTAAAAAAAGAATAAAGTTCTGGACTATAAAAGTAAAAATATGATTTGGTCAAATAATGGATACTTATGCAAGTGAGGTATTTTATTGTAAACACCCAAGCCCGCGCCGACTTCCCTTAATCCTTCCATCCATCCATTTTCTACCTCTTGTCCCTTTCGGGAGCCTATCTCAGCTGCATTCGGGCGGAAGGCGGAGTACACCCTGGACAAGTCGCCATCTCATCGCAGGGCCAACACAGATAGACAGACAACATTCACACTCACATTCACACACAAGGGCCAATTTAGTGTTGCCAACCAACCTATCCCCAGGTGCATGTCTTTGGAAGTCGAGGAAAATGATCAAACTACATAAATAACATACGGTACTGTAATTTGATTATGATATCTTTTTTTTTATCTTGATAGATTGAAAATGAGTTGACTGATGAACATTATCCCAATGTATTGAGAAAATATAAATAACGACAAATAAAAATAATAATACTATTAACCGCAACATGTAAGTGTAAAAAAACCCCAACAACATTATGATTTATACATTTTCACAATGTGCTTGTTCTATTTTAAAAAAAAGAAAACTATCTGAAGTTGTCTGTATTTTTAAGTTATCGTGCTGTGTTTTTACCAGTCCCACTTGAGAGTAGATTTTTCTCCATGTGGCCCCCGATTTAAAATGAGTTTGACACCCCTGACCTAAAGTGTTGGTTTCACTTTATTCGAATAAGATGTGAATGCATTGGTCTTTAATTATTGTTTACTTGATTGTTCGTATCCATAATTAGTTCATGCACAATTCCCTTACAAGAAATAACAGGAATATAGGAAACTTCACCTGCAGTGTCCAGTATCCACTATGTTTTTCACAGTCATACTGCTTGATTTGTTTTGCTAAAAAGTTACTGAATCGATTTCAACTCACTGTATCGTTTCGTATTGTATGGTTCTAAAAAATATAATATTGTCCTTGAATTGTTTACGGCAACCACAAATATCGAATTGAATCGTTGTTAAAACAAATTGTTACACCCCTATAATATATATGTATATATATATATATATACACGTTAGGTCAGAGGTGGTCCAGTCCTTCTCAAATAGTGGGGTGAGCTCCCTTGCGCGTGTGACCTCGGGGGAACATGCTTATTTTGCTGTACTAGAATATGATGAAGCGTATGTAGCACCTAGCTTCACTGTAACCCCGGTGGGAGACGAGGAAAGACCGGTGTGTTGTTTACTTTAATGTAAATAAGCTTACAATGTCATGCAGAGGTATAGCTATAACAATTTCATAGACCAATTATACTATTTATACTCACAGTATGGTTTAAAGTTGTGTTGCGGCTTTATCATTGTGTTGTGTCATTTGTATTTATTGGTGCGCAGAATATTTTCTACTTCTTAGGGGAGGTGTAAGAGAACATATTTGAGAAGCACTAACTTGACTAGCACATAAAGAAAGCTCAGATGCCGTTCACTGGGAGGTCGTCACGATTAATTGATTAAATTGAGTAATTCCATTAGAAAAAAAGACTGTAACTAACACAAATTTATATAATCCGTATTGCATGGGGTGCCCGGGACTTTAAATATGCAAATATTGTTTCTGCACGGCAGCTGCGATACAGCGCACATGGTGGTGTTTGGGTACCGTGTAGAGTTGCGCGATATTTACGATATCAATTATATAAATTTGGCCACAATAAAGTTGTTAATAGTATTGTTGTATCGCGATAAAGCATGTCAATGACATATTTAGAGTATCCGCCCTGAGATTGGTAGGTCGTGAGTTCAAACCCCGGTCGAGTCATACCAAAGACTTTAAAAATGGGACCCAGTACTTCCCTCTTTGACACTCAGCATCAAGGGTTGGAATTGGGGGTTAAATCACCAAATGATTCCTGGGAGCGGCAACCGCTGCTGTTCACTGCTCCCCTCACCTCCCAGGGGGTGATTAAGGGTGATAGGTCAAATGCAGAGAATCATTTTACCACACCTAGTGTGTGTGTGATTATCAGTGGTACTTTAACTTTTAACTTTTTAATTTTTGCAGTGTTCTGCAAATTTCACGGCGACAACAGAACAAACGTGTTCTCAACGCACCGTAGCGTCCTCACTAACTGGCAGCGGCTAATGTCCCGCCACAGTGTGAAGCTGCTTCTTAATCACTAATCATCGCCTCCATAGTGGCAGATAAACTATGTTTCTTGCAAGTATCATTATCACTAGTGGACGAGGAGGAGCCAAACATGCTACACTGCACACCATAGGAAGATATGCTAACTGCTAACCTACAGTAGAGTGCTTGAATATTGACAGAGGTGGGCGGATAGATACAAATATCGACAATAATGACACCAATGATATCAAGTGAATGCTACACTGGTTAGATTACACTGATTATTTTTTGGTAATTTTTGTTTACAAACTTAGCAAATAAGACTTTGGACACAAGAGGGCTCTAAATGCAAAAACTAAATGATTTAAATGAGTGCCAATAGTAGGAAATAAATTAGATATTTAATTAATATTGTTACACCGCCATCATGGGTTTTTCTCTGATTATGATTGTGATCCAATTTGAATTATTCATTGATTTAGAAAATGTTAGGTTAGCGTCACTCTTGATATGGTACTGCCCTTGTAACTACTTGGTGTTGGATTTATATCCAAATGTGTAGTATTGCCCAGGGCCAAAACTAATTTACAGTATCCAAACAACATTAAAAAAGTGCGTATTACATTTTAACAGAACGATATTCACAATGAATTAGCAATTATAGGTTAATAATAGTTTTGAGGAAATAATACAACCTAAAATGTAATATAAATGGTTTATACTTGTATACAGCTTTTCTATCTTCAAGTTACTCAAAGCGCTTTGACACCATTTCCACATTCACCCATTGGTGGCGGGAGCTGCCATGCAAGGCCCTAACCACAATTCATCAGGCGCAAGGGTGAAGTGTCTTGTCCAAGGACAGTACGGACGTGACTAGGGTGGTGGAAGCCGGAGATCGAACCAGGAGCCCTCAGGCTGCTGGCACGGCCGCTTTCCCAACCGAGTCACGCTGTTACAGTACACATGTGGTTGTATTATCATTTATATGCCAAATAATATATTGTGATTTATATTATTATTGCAAGAGGCTGCAATATACAGTATATGGCAATATATATTTGTGAATTAAAACAGTTTCTGCAGTTTCTCAATACTTTAATGGATACATGTTTGTTTTTGTGGCCGCATGCCTGGAGGCTCGCTACAGCCTGTGTGATGTAGACTGACTCAGCGGCGGGGCTTGACTCGCTAACCAGTAGGACTTATTTTTAATGGTTTGTTTTTCTGATGTGGACATCCACTTTTACGCCTTCACAGTAACTTTCTTAGTTAGTTTTGGTGGTTTGAGGACGGGATGTCGATCTCTGGGCAGTGCTCTAACGTGGACATTGACTGTCGAACACAGGGGTGTCCAAACTTTTAAATTGGGGGCTGCATTGGGCTAAAAATATTTGGCTGGGGGTCTAAAGTAACAATATATGTATATTGTATGCACACATATCTAGCCTATACATGTATGTGTGTACATATTTGTATATACATATATATATATATACAGTATATATATATATATATATATATATATATATATATATATATATATATATATATATATATATATATATATATATACAGTCGAGGTTTCTGTGGTTTATCCGTTATACAGCGCTCAATACCGGGGTAGAGCGGAATATACGTTAGGTCAGAAAAACACAGATAAAATCCCCTGACGAGCAGGGAAACCTGCGAAAGAGGCTTGTAGGGATGATATAGCCTCTGTGTTTTTTCTGACCTAACATATATATATATATATATATATATATATATATATATATATATATATATATATATATATATATATATATATATATGTATATATATATGTATATATATATATATATATATATATGTATATATATATATATGTATATATATATATATATATATATATATATATATATATATATATATTTTAGAACCATACAATGCGAAACGATACAGTGAGTTGAAATCGATTCAGTAACTTTTTAGCAAAACAAATCAAGCAGTATGACTGTGAAAAACATAGTGGATACTGGACACTGCAGGTGAAGTTTCCTATATTCCTGTTATTTCTTGTAAGGGAATTGTGCATAAATTAATTATGGATACAAACAATCAAGTAAACAATAATTAAAGACCAATGCATTCACATCTTATTCGAATAAAGTGAAACCAACACTTTAGGTCAGGGGTGTCAAACTCATTTTAAATCGGGGGCCACATGGAGAAAAATCTACTCTCAAGTGGCACTGGTAAAATCACAGCACGATAACTTAAAACTACAGACAACTTCAGATTGTTTTCTTTATTTAAAAATAGAACAAGCACATTGTGAAAATGTACAAATCATAATGTTGTTGGGTTTTTTTTACACTTACATGTTGCGGTTAATAGTATTATCTTTATTTGTCGTTATTTATATTTTCTCAATAAATTGGGATAATGTTCATCAGTCAACTCATTTTCAATCTATCAAGATAAAAAAATTATATCAAAATCAAATTACAGTATGTTATTTATGTAGTTTGATAATTTTCCTCGACTTCCAAAGACATGCACCTGGGGATAGGTTGGTTGGCAACACTAAATGGGCCCTAGTGTGTGAATGTGAGTGTGAATGTTGCCTGACTATCTGTGTTGGCCCTGCGATGAGGTGGCGACTTGTCCAGGGTGTACACCGCCTTCCGCCCAAATGCAGCTGAGATAGGCTCCAGCACCCCCCGTCACCCCGAAAGGGACAAGCGGTAGAAAAATGGATGGATGGATGATGTACTAACATCATGTGGTTTATTTTGTAGCATAATCTACAAAGATACAAATAATTGCCATTGCGACATCCAGTGGACACATTTAGAACAGTTGTTTCTTTCATTCAAAAGTTTCAGGTTCATTTTTATACTTAGCAAACTCATCCCGCGGGCCGCAAAATCTGTTCGCGGGCCTGGTCTGGCCCTCGGGCCGTACGTTTGACACCACTGCTTTAGGTTGAAATAACAAGAGGAAACACTTTCTGCTCACATTTTAAACTTTCAAGCAATTTTCAATAAAAGTACAGCAACCAACATTTTAAGAGTAGATTTACTTGCAAAATAAAGTTCCCCAGTATCTGTTCTCCGCCCTTGCATCGCTGATAACGGACAGCTTTCTCGGTGTGCAGAAGCATCTATGTCCCCTCATCCTTGTTGATGATATTGACCCCTGGCTTCCTAATTTCTATACCGTCCATCATCCATCTCTTCTATTTATTTGTTTCTCATCAAATGACTTCTCCTTGTGTTCTGGGAGTTGGTGCATCGCAGTTACAGTACATGCACCGCTGTCACTTTCATTGTGTCTTCTGTGGTTTAAAGTTGTGTTGCAGCTTTATCATTTTGTTGTGTTATTTGTATTTATTGTGGCACTTGCAATCGTGCTGTAGCTGTAAGATATGATATTCAGATGCTTGGCAGTGGAGATGGAGATACACTCTCAGACACTTTCTTAACAAGCGGTAACAAACTCAGGGAGTCAAAACACACATATATATACAAGAGCTGCTGTTTGCCACAACTCACATTTAAACACTGAACAAAATCCAAAACTTGTGGGACTTTGTTCCCACTGCCACTCTTGCACACGTCACACACAACAGTACCTTCTCTTAAAGGCACACAGACACATATGTCACAGATATTACAGTATTGTCTTGTGGTGTTTGCGTTTGTTATAATCTTTATCGACCACTGTAAATATCCGCCGTTTTTGTTTTGTTGACGCCACAGACGGGAAAATAGACTTAACGTTTAAAATCTTTTGTATCGCAAGTGCTAAACTTCATATAAAGTCTGCCGTTCTTAAATCCAATGTTTTCCTCTTTCTGGTATGATAAAATTGATCGATTCTCTTTTAAAACAATATTGGATTGATACTTATCTATTGGAAGGAAAACTTGCCGAGATCGCAGTGGTGTGCCGTCAGGGCCAGCAAGGCCTTCTCTGCTGGCTTAACACAACCAGAAATCATGATCATAATTAAAGATACAATTATTTTTTAATTTAGTTTCCCTAAATATCTAAAAGTATTCATATTCTCTTCATGTCATATTATGCTCCTTCCAGTGCTGTTGTTTTTAGTTTTAGTTTGTATCCAATCAGAATTCAGCTAGCTTATGTTGCCATGCTGTACCAAATCTGCTAGAGGCCTTCGTCTGTGCACTGTAAATGAATGGGGACATACAGGTGATAGACAGTTGCCATAGCCAATCAGATCACGAGTTGTTGTCAGTAAGGCCTTCGAGATGGCCGCACGTTGAACGTGACATTTACGCGTCCTGTGATTGGATACTCATCGGGACCGTTAGCGGATGAATTTGAGAACACATAGAGTTGAGAGACAGTTGCGATAGCCAATCAGATCACAAGTTGTTGACAGTAGCCTATCCAAGTAGACTGTGATTGGATACACACTTGTCATTCCAAAGTGAGTATCCATTCTCAAGTTTCAATTCAGCAGGAAGCAGGAAGTGTTGCGCCGTAGCCAAACCGGGATAGCGGAGAAGGAGAACAAAACATTGATTAGGTGGCAGATACGTATTTGCAAGGCCATTTTCAAGAAGGATTTTTATAGAGAAACTACATCTTGTGAGACAACGTCGGCCAACCCCGGAAGCTAGCTCAGCTGTTCTGGCGATGAAATGGGGAACGGCGTCGAATGGGTCCTACTAGTTAAAGTTAAAGTTAAAGTACCAATGATTGTCACACACACACTAGGTGTGGCGAAATTATTCTCTGCATTTGACCCATCACCCTTGATCACCCCCTGGGAGGTGAAGGGAGCAGTGGGCAGCAGCGGTGGCTGCGCCCGGGAATCATTTTGGTGATTTAACCCCCAATTCCAACCCTTGATGCTGAGTGCCAAGCAGGGAGGTAATGGGTCCCATTTTTATAGTCTTTGGTATGACTCGGCCGGGATTTGAACTCCCAACCTACCGATCTCAGGACGGACACTCTAACCACTAGGCCACTGAGTACTAATTGTGAGTTTAAATATTTTGTTTTTTTACTGTCAATATGTTTTTTGCAATTTTTAATTTTGACAGTACAACGTAAGATATGTTTTAATTGCTGATGCGTTTTAATTGATTTTTAAATGCGCCAGAAAATTACCTGTTTTGTACACTGTTGAGGTGTTTCAATACACAGTAGGGCGTAAATGTATTTCTCTATAGTATTTCTCCAGCAATGGTCATGTGGTGACATCAATTATGGTATTTTGAGAGGTAATCTTTGAAGTCGGACATCACTGAAGGCCAGTGTTGGGACTAACGCGTTACTTTGTAACGTGTTACTGTAAAGCGTTTTTTTTTTTCTATTCAGTAACTCAGTTACCGTTACTACATGATGTGTTACTGCGTTATTTTACGTTATTTTTTATGTAGTATCGGCTACAAACAGAAGATCTGAGTGTGTTTTATTGGAGAGTTGCAGTGTCGTCCTTCTGAATCTTCTTGTGTCACAACGGGGAGAAGATAAGAGGCGCTCTCTCTCTGTGTGTGTGTGTGTGTGGGGGGGGGGGGGGGTGTTGGGAGGGGAGGGGGGGGCGTGTCTGTGTTTACTAACAAGACATCATGGCGGAACTGCAGTTGAGTTTCTTAACATGGAGATATTCTCACTACTTTTCTTTTGTCGAGCACAAAGAAAAGAACATTTTAGTTAAATGTAAGTTGTGTCTTGGATCAAAGATCCCATCTACTGCCCAAAACAGCAATTAAAATCTGCTGAAACAGCTACAAAAGCAACATGCTTCGACGAAGCTAGTAAAGAGAGACACAGACTCTGATGACACTTCACCTCCACTTAAGGATTTTAACGGAGGCACTGCTAGCCAGGACAATGTTGATAGAGCCAGTGCAGCGTATGTGGCAGAAGACATGCAGGCTATTTCTACAGTGGAGTCACCCGCTTTCAGGCAGCTAATTAGCATGATACCGGCGTCCAACAGCAAATGGCACGGAAAACATTTTCACGTACCTGGACAGTGAGGACATAAACATGGAAAGTGAGCTAAAGAAAACTCTCCAAACTCTGCCTCTGCTCATCATTCAGCACTGAAGGTACACACTCTGTCAATTGTCTTATATACTCTTTCATTCTAGACTTCTAGAGTGTTTGATTATCACATCACTGTATAGACTAGAGATGTCCGATAATGGCTTTTTTGCCGATATCCAATATTCCAATATTGTCCAACTCTTAATTACCGATTCCGATATCAACCGATACCAATATATACAGTCGTGGAATTAACACATTACTATGCCTAATTTTGTTGTGATGCCCCGCTGGATGCATTAAACAATGTAACAAGGTTTTCCAAAATAAATCAACTCAAGTTATGGAAAAAAATGCCAACATGGCACTGCCATATTTATTATTGAAGTCACAAAGTGCATTATTTTTTTAAACATGCCTCAAAACAGCTGCTTGGAATTTGGGACATGCTCTCTCTGAGAGAGCATAAGGAGGTTGAGGTGGGCGGGGTTGAGGTGTGTGTGTGTGTGTGGGGGGACGGGGGGGGGGGGTAGCGGGGATGTATATCGTAGTGTCCCGGAAGAGTTAGTGCTGCAAGGGGTTCTGGGTATTTGTTCTGTTGTGTTTATGTTGTGATACGGTGCGGATGCTCTCCCGAAATGTGTTTGTCATTGTTGTTTGGTGTGGGTTCACAGTGTGGCGCATATTTGTAACAGTGTTAAAGTTGTTTATACGGCCACCCTCAGTGTGACCTGTATTGCATTCACTTGTGTGTGTGAAAAGCGTAGATATTATGTGATTGGGCCGGTACGCAAAGGCAGTGTCTTTAAGGTTTATTGGCGCTCTGTACATCTTCCTACGTCCGTGTACACAGCGGCATTTCAAAAAGTCATAAATTCTACTTTTTGAAACCGATACCGATAATTTTGAAACCAATACCAATAATATTCCGATATTACATTTTAAAGCATTTATCGGGCGATAATATCGGCAGTCTGATATTATCGGACATCCCTAGTATAGACTATAAAGTTCACAAACATAAAGAGGCATCCTAGTGGGCCAGGCCAATCTTTCCTTATCTCTAAACTAAAAGTGGGGAAATGCGTAGTGTTCTGGGCTTCAGTACAGTGTTGATCTCCTGAAGACATGATTTTATTTCACAATTCCTTGAGAGAAAAAAATGCCTGGTTAGGCTTTGTGTATGCCATGTGTGCCTTCCTTGGGTGAAGCCAGGTTTACAGCTATGTTGTGACATGTTGTTATTATGCTGTTTGTTACTTATGTATGTTATGTTGCAGCTATTTAAAATAGTTTTGTCAATTTCTTCTGGCCTGAAATAAATTGGCCCTTTGAAACATATCTTTGTCTTTGTGTGTTGTATGTAGACCACATTGCTTAGCAGAGTTCAGTGATGCAAATGCATGTCAAGTTAATCAACAGATTGTATTATTCTCCAGTGCAATAACAGTGCTGAAATGAAGGCTAAAAGGGAGCTTTAAAAAAAAAGAAGAAAAAAATAAGTAACTAAATCGTTACTTTTCATAGTAACGCATGACTTTTTGGTGTAAGTAACTGAGTTAGTAACTGAGTTACTTTTGAAATAAAGTAACTAGTAACTGTAACTAGTTACTGGTTTTCAGTAACTAACCCAACACTGCTGAAGGCCTAGGTGGGAAACGCACGGCCCGCCACTGCGAGATCGATATACTTGAAATTTAGGAATATAAATCGATATATCGATTAATCGTTACACCCCTTATATACTATCTTAATATAATGCATATATAATTAATATAATTGGATATTAAGAGTATGTGAAAGTTCGACTCCTACCTTGTATACTTCCATGACCACCTCCTTAAAGTTTTGTAATCAATCAGAAATATCAAGCAGCTGAAATGAGTCAAACATGGATACATGTGGAAAGTGTTTAGCATTTTTCCCATCATGCACTGCAGGGGATTTAAATGGGTATAATTTTGAACTATGTGTTGTGATTTGACATTTTTATAATATCCACAAAGGTTTGTGAGCAGGTTGTGTTATGTGTGACCATGTGTGTTGACTTTTGGTATTAGTTTTTTTGTGCCATGAGTGGGGAAGTTTGTTTGGATATAATTATATATATGAACGCTGTAGTGATGGAATTGGCAGTTCTTTTGACTGTACTGAATCACTAGAATCAGTTCCTTAAATTGATTCGTTCAAAAGATTCGTTCACCGAACCCCCCCCCCCCCCCCCCCCCCCCCCCAAAAAAAAGGAGGGGGGGCGTGCGTAGTACAGTACAGTGTGCGCAGGTCGGCGAATCACCGAATCACTTCTGCAGCAGCAGTTCTGTGCGCAGGTCGGCGAATCACCGAATCACTTCTGCAGCAGCAGTTCTGTAAATATGCAAACAAAAAGAAAATAAATGCCTTCAAAATAAAACAAATAAATTAAGAGCCAGAAATGCCAACATAAAAACTAAATGTTCTGTAGCCTACGTTTAAAAATATAACAAAGAAAATATTAACTTAAATGTTCAAACAAAAAGAAAATAAATAGGCTACCTTAAATAAAACAAAACAAATATTAAACCAAGTGCCAGAAAAGCCAACATTAAAACTAAAATTTCTGTAGCTTACATTTAAAAATATAAAAATGGAAATATCAACTTAAATATGCAATAAAAAAGAAAATAAATAGCTTAAATAATATAAAAATCAAGATAAATAATAGCCTATGTATATGTACATACATTAGTTATTATTTTTATTTTAAATCTTCTCAAACAGCCTGCCCTACACTTTACCCCCCGCCCCTCTCCCTCGCGTCGCTGCTGCTCAGCCTTGCCCTGCACTGACTTTCTTTCTGTCTCCTCTACTCTCATAACTTTATGTGTTGAGATAATGTGTGTGTTTGTTTTCATGTGGCTTGAGTCAACATTAGCCGTTAGCTTGGAGAATGAATGGAGAACGGATGCCAATGGCATGAAACATATCCCCGCGACGGGAGGAGAATCACTCGCGGCATTGGGGCAAGCAGAGCAGAGAGCGAGAGCGTTGTCGTTCACTGAGTGATTCATGTCGTTAATCCGCGGTGAACGAATCGTTCGCTCAGTCCCTCCCCCCGGCCCCATGATGAGTAGCTGGCTACGTCGTTCGCCGACGTCACAGAATGCGCCAGTTCCACTCATACCGGCATGGTCGCGGCGGAGCTCAACTGAACTGAGAAAGGAACGAATCAGTTCATGAAGTGATTCGGTTCAGTACGTTCACTCAAAAGATTTGTTCGCTCGAACGAATCGTTCGCGAACGACACAACATTAGAATGCTGTGCTGTGTAGACTTCAACATGCCATTCATGGTCATTCACTTGGATTACTGACAAAATGTTCAAATATTGTATTTTTTAAATTATGTTGGAGGCACCCCACGGCCAGATTCTTTTTTTAAAATTGTGACGTCTTGAACTGAACACGCTGACCTGTCGGCCGTTGTTTGGACACCCCTGGTTTGTCTAATACTTATGTTTGATTCAATGAAGCAGGCACAAAAACAATATAGATACACAAACATGCGGAAGGATATTATTACAACAAAGTTGCATTTTTGTTGTGTTTCGTTTGATTGCAAATAATGTCGATCAAGAAGGGGTGTGAGAAAGAGGAGCGACGTTCAGATGTTGTCAATATTCAGTGTTTTATCGTTCATAGTTAATATCATAAATCCCACATTATTGTCATGTACTTTGTGGGTGTCTCATTCAGTAGAAAATTTTAAATCCTTTTTTAAGGCGGTCTGTCATGACGTTTTTAGCATTCAATCAGACATTATTGTGAGTTTTTGTATTAGTGTTCCTAAAAATAGGACCCAAACACACATATTGTACAGCAGATTTTCCCAGTTTATACGTGTGTGTGTGCGTGTGTGTGTGTGTGTGTGTGTGTGTGTGTGTGTGTGTGTGTGTGTGTGTGTGTGTGTGTGTGTGTGCGTGCGTGCATGCGTGCTTATATTTATATATATATACATAGATAAATAGATAGATATACCGGCCCCAGACACATCTTTGTCTCCAAATGTGGCCCCCCGAGGCAAAATAATTGCCCAGGCGTGCTCTAACTGTTACAAATATTACTTCAACCGAGAGCGAAAACACTCGTAAATTAAAGGTATGCTCGCAATTTGAAGCATAACAAAAGGCGGAGAGACAGCTTTTACTGTATATCAAATTACTTGTAAGTTGATGTACCACAGTATATATTAGGGATGCATTATATTCTTTTTTTCAAGCTGATTAAGATAATTTCCTGCTTCTCAAGAATGATTATGATAACCTGTGTGTATTTATTATTTTATAAATGTAGATTCAAGTGTAGTTTGTGAACACCTAGAGGTAAGAAAGACTTGAACAAAGGAGGATTCGACAAATGGTACCTGTAGATTTGTCCTGACAAAAGCCAGTATCTTCAACGATGGTTGGTCGTTCAGTGCCATTATTTTCATGATGAAATCACAGATGGCTTTAAACCTCCGGTCGTGTCTGCACTAAGGCTGCAGCTAACGATTATTTTTCTATCGATTAATCTATAGATTATTTTTTCGATTAATCGGTTAATCTATAGATTATTTTTTCGATTAATCTATAGATTATTTTTCCTTTTACCGATTATTTTTTTTATTTAAAAGGAAGATGAAAAAATAAATGTAGGCCAGTTTTTTCAAAAGGCATGGCTTTTATTTACAAAAAAAAAAGTATGGCCACTCAGTCAACATTGACAACAACATGACAAAATATTCTGTAACAATGTAAACATTTAACAAAATTAAAAGTAGCTTATTTGCTTTTAATGTGCAAATATAAAAGTAAACATCCAGTGCAAATCTTAATATTCTGCAATAGTATAAGCATTTCAAAAGTAAAAGTATTGCTTATTTTGCTTTAAAATGTGCAAAAATAAAGATAAACATCCAATTCAAAAAAGTGCAAAACGGAAATATTCTGTAACAACAGTGTAAACATTTCAACAAAAGTAAAAGTATTGCTTATTTGCTAAAATGTGCAAAAATAAAGATAAACATCCAATACAAAAAAGTGCAAAACGAAATATTCTGTAACAACAGTGTAAACATTTCAACAAAAGTAAAACTTTTGCTTATTTTGCTTAATAACACAACAATGATAGTATGATTAAAGTGAAAGTTAATTGTTCGTTTGTACATAGTATACGTAATTGTTAATGTTGTAAAAGGTATTTGCACAACTAATTAACGTTAGCGTTAAAGAGGAGCGCGTCTTTGTAAACACTGAACAGGCACGCCAAACGCTCCTCTCAGAGCGAAACGGTGCTTTAGTTTTTTACAACGCAGATACAAATGACACATTCATGTTTTTGTGTAATGATGACAACGTATACTCACGCGGACGATTGACTAGTTGATGGTGATGGCAAGAACGCTGCCGTTGTGCTGCTATGATAGGCCATTTCCGCTCGACACAGTGTGCATACAACAACATTATTAGCAGAGGTGGGTAGAGTAGCCAGAAATTGTACTCAAGTAAAAGTACTGTTACTTTAGAGATTTATTACTCAAGTAAAAGTAAGGAGTAGTCACCCAAATATTTACTTGAGTAAAAGTAAAAAGTATGTTGTGAAAAAACTACTCAAGTACTGAGTAACATACACACACATATCATATATATATATATATATATATATATATATATATATATATATATATATATATATATATATATATATAT
The DNA here is from genome assembly GCF_033978685.3 of Nerophis lumbriciformis. Classification (NCBI taxonomy): domain Eukaryota; kingdom Metazoa; phylum Chordata; class Actinopteri; order Syngnathiformes; family Syngnathidae; genus Nerophis; species Nerophis lumbriciformis. Next base: position 17,559,016 of record NC_084585.2, read on the forward strand.
ATATATATATGTGTATATATATATACACACACACACACACACACACACACACACACACACACACACACATATATATATATATATATATATATATATATATATATATATATATATATATATATATATACATACATTGATATATACAGTATATAATTTATATTTATTTATTTTGCCGTTTTTGTTTACATGTTAAAGGTGTTTTAATGAATATACATGCATGTTTAACATATAGATTCCTTTCTTTCATGAAGACAAGAATATAAGTTGGTGTATTACCTGATTCTGATGACTTGCATTGATTGTAATCAGGAAGCAGTGCTGGTAACGCCACGTTTTCAAATGGAGGAGAACAAAAGTTCCTCCTTTCTGTCTAATACCACATGAAAGTGGTTGTTATTTGGCATCTTATTTGTCCACCTTCCATATTCGTTTTTATACCCTTTACAAGAAATACATTGGCGGCAAACTCCGTAGCTTGCTAGCTTGTTTGCGCTGGCTTTCGGAGACTCTTATTTTGAAAGCGCAGGCGCGATGGAGCGGGACTTTTATTGTGAAGACAGGAACTGTGCAGTCAGTCTTTACGGTTGAAATAAAAAAAGGGTCTTTTTTCCTTCACACTTTTGATTGATTGATTGGAACTTTTATTAGTAGATTGCACAGTACAGTGCATATTCCGTACAATTGACCACTAAATGGTAACACCCGAAGTTAGCTCGGAGCCAGTCAGGTCATGTGACCCCTGGCTCTGTTTGATTGGTCCAACGTCACCAGTGACTGCATCTGATTGGTGGAACGAAGTGAAACGTCACCAGTAAGGCAGGCACTTTGAAGATCTGTCTGACAGACCAAAACAAACAAAGCGTGCATTAACAGATCGATAAAAATTAGTAGCGAGTAGCGAGCTGAATGTAGATAAAAGTAGCGGAGTAAAAGTAGCGTTTCTTCTTAGGCCGTTTATTGAAATACTGCCACACTTTTGACGACTTTTGGCGTGCTTTTTTCCCCTCGCTCGCACCGCTCGCATCGTCTGCTTTGCGCTCCGCCATGACGGTAGTGTGACGTAAATATGCGACGCGTCGACGAACAAAAACGTCCTCGACGTATTTACGTAACCGATGACGTCGACTACGTCGACGCGTCGTTTCAGCCCTAGTCTGCACTGATCAAACACTGCAGCGATAGGAACAAGCCCTAAGCCTTTCTTCGCGACTGGCTTTGAGGAAGCTTTTTTAGCAGCAAGCGTCTTTGTAGGATTTCAAAAGACTGTTGTAACAATGGTGGCGTTTCAACTGCACTTTTTTTATTTTTATTTTGCCTATCCTTCACAATCATTATGAAAGACATGAAAACGGATGGATTTTGAAAAAAATGCATTCTAAATATTAAACAAATTCAATCAAAAGTCTGCTTACAATGGAGCGTATGGGAGCCGATCAATTCTGTCGATAGAGCCCCTAAAAAAACATCCACATACCTCCATTAGGGTTTTATATACATGATGTAAGTATATGTGTAATGTAGTAACAGGCACATTTATAATAACATTTAATATTTATGTATTTTGATAATTTTAAGCATATGCTGCACATTGATTTCAAAAACGCATCACAACGTTTTTTTTTCATCACTGATTTCTGCTCACTGAAGACTTTATGAGAGCCAACAAACATAATTAAACATCACTTACTGTACAACGTCTGCTGTCATCAGGATGCCATCTGTTAGGATGTTCATATATTCCCATTTAGGTGAAAAATGTCTCATAATCCTCGCGCAAAGAACACGGTGTAGGGCCGGGGGGAACAAGTGCTTTTTGTGTCGTCCTCGCCATCTCAAGGTCCTAAATGGCTGTCAAAGTGTACCAACTTGTCGGAATACGTTCTCAGACTTTTTCTGTCCAGGTGAGAGGCATGTTTTATGATCTACAGTAAACTTAAAGGGAGCAAGAAAGCGATAAAGCAGCAGACCACTCGATGATGTAAACATAGGTACACAGGAAGCGATCACGTCGCCGCTATTAATAGTTTGTCTGCGTTAGCGTTTACAATATTAATATCACTAATACTTGGTTAATATTCAAGTCACGAAACGTAAATGGAGTATTGTTGGCGCTTTTTGAATGGTTATTTATCTGATTCTATGGGTGAAATAGGGGAGCTCCCATTGGCTCTGCTGTAAGAAAAAAATCCGTCTGTGGTTATGTCTCTCATAATGATTGTGAACTATAGACAAAATTCCAAATGCAGTTGCCCTTTAAGTGCAAATATTATGACTACATTGGTTAAGCTATATTTTCATTTGCACTTAAATTTTATTGACAGTTTAGTTAACAAATATATTCAATATTAATATTGTTTATTTATTTTAACACAACATAATTGCATCTACATGTATTTTTTGTCATTTTTTTATGAGTACCTTTTTATGCAGTATACTGGGTTCATACCTTTTTTCCTAATCAGCCTGACCTATGCCTAAGGTTTATATAAATAATAATATTTGTAATTAACACATGATTTCATATCATTTGACAAGGTTGTAAACTGTGAGTAGGTTAGATATAATTATTGAACATTGTTAAAATCAAGAGTAAGATGACTAATTCAGTGGTAATGTTTGAGTGAGCTCCGAGCCCCTTTGTAGTGGAAAAAAAGGTTAAGAAAGCATTTTTTTACTTGCAACTTTTTCTTCTGGGATTTTTTCATTTTTGCTGTTCTTTTTTCATTTACAAATATTTAGACTTTTTTCACCAATTTTTTATGTTAATGTTCTCATAATATTTAGACTTTATTCTTGTCGTATTACAACTTTTTCCCCACCGTTTAATATTTGCTTTGTTTCTATTATTGCACTTTTTTCTTCCATATTTCGACTTTATTCATCTAAAATATATATTTTCTGACTTTATAATCGTAACATTTTTTGTCGTAAGGTTACAACTTTTTTCTCTTAATATTTACGTTATTATAATACAGTATTCTACTTCCATCCATCCATGCATCCATTTTCTACCGCTTATTCCCTTGGGGGTGGCGGGGGGCGCTGGAGCCTATCTCAGCTACAATCGGGCGGAAGGCGGGGTACACCCTGGACAAGTCGCCACCTCATTGCAGGGCCAACACAGATAGACAGACAACATTCACACTCACATTCACACTAGGGCCAATTTAGTGTTGCCAATCAACCTATCCCCAGGTGCATGTCTTTGGAGGTGGGAGGAAGCCGGAGTACCCGGAGGAAACCTATTTCATTATTATGAAATTACTTGCTCTTTTTTCCATTTTTGTTAGTTTTCTGTTTAATTGTATTTTCAAAACGGCCAATAAAAATTAGGCCTGCGGGGTGCACTTTGGACACTGATTAGAACGCACAGTCAAATGTAAACGCGTTTTACTGATTGTATAAGAGCACATGACTGATAGTGAAGTTAAGTTTTAATACACAGTAAAATTATGTGTCAGTCACGTGACTTTGTGTATTTGCAGGGAAAGAGATGATGACCCCTGGTTTAAATGGTTTGTGGTACACAACATTACATACTGTAACTTCATTATGCAGCTGTACCTGCATCCATACACAATGTACTCAATTGTGTTACAACGCTACGTGATGTGCAACACCAGCTTTAGCTACTTTTGTGTACCTTGGTTTTATGTGTCGGCTTGGCGATGTTGTTTTCTCTTCAGTATCTGCCCAGAGGCCGCTCCTAAAGTGAGGCGAGAGCTGGGAGTGAGCATGCAAAGAAGATGAGGGATGAGAAAAATAGTCTCGGTTTGGAATAGACAGTGCACAGTGTGTGACGTAATACGTTATATGTCATGTATTCTAGATCATTTTATATTGCGGAAATTAACAGTAATTGAGAGTATTTATAGTAGGGGAATACAATTATTTATGCAGTTAACAACAGGTTGCCTAATCACCAGCTGCCATTGTTATGCTTCATTATTGTCTTGTTTGGCTTACACACACATAGAAGTTCATTATGTACCTGTGCTCAATTCAACGACATCCATTAAAAGAGTTGTAAAACATCTGATTTCACAAAGACGATAATGCTCAGTTGTAAGGCTCCCTCTAAATTGAGTTCGGCACCACTGCAATCTATGTGTAAAAAAACAAAGTTGAATAGTGAATTGAGCTTTACAGTGTTTCATATAGATTTATTTATTTGTATTTGTGACGGCTCGCCACAAATACATTTGGACTGCCACAAGTACAAAACCCAAAACCAGTGAAGTTGGCACGTTGTGTAATTCGTAAATAAAGACAGAATACAATGATTTGCACATTCTTTTCAACTTATATTCTATTGAATAGACTGAAAAGACAAGATATTTAATGTTGGAACTGAGAAACTTAATTTATTTTTGCAAATTATCATTAACTTAGAATTTAATGGCAGCAACACATTGCAAAAACGTTGTCACAGGGGCATTTTTACCACTGTGTTACATGGCCTTTCCTTTTAACAACACTCAGTAAGGAGGAGACCAATTTTTGAAGCTTTTCAGGTGGGCTCTGTACCGAGGATGTCTTTGTGGCTTGTGCAGCCCTTTGAGACACTTGTGATTTAGGGCTATGTAAATAACCATTGATTGATTGATTGATTGATTGAAATTATTTCCCATTCTTGCCTATTGTACAGCTTAAGTTGTTCAACAGTCTGGCGTCTCCGGTATTTTAGGCATCATAATGTGCCACACATTTTCAATGGGAGACTGGTCTGAACTACAGGCAGGCCAGTCTAGTACCCGCACTCTTTTACTACAAAGACACGCTGTTTTAACACATAATGTCGCTTGGCATTGTCTTGCTGAAATAAGCAGGAGCGTCCATGATAACGTTGCTTGGATGGCAACATATGTTGGTCCAAAACCTGTATGTACCTTTCAGCATTAATGGTGCCTTCACAGATGTGTAAGTTACCCATGCCTTGGGCACTAATACACCCCTATACCATCACAGATGCTGGCTTTTGAGGTTTTGGGTTTTGTGGATTTGGCGCTTTTTGTTAGATGTCCGTATGCCTTGTGATTCCATTCCTTAACACAGCTCATACGGACCTGCTCTGCCAGAGCATAAGAAGATGTAGCTGGAGGAATCAGTGTTGCCAACTTTTTAACTTTGTCAGTATATTTATCAAGTATATAGACCTCTCTAAATTTGGGATGTAGGGATGTAACAATATGAAAATGTGTCATCACGGTTATCATCATTAAAATTATCACGGTTATCATTATTATCACAGTATTGTTGAATGTGCTCAAAAAGTAATTACAAACACTTATAACCAAGTTATATATTTTTTTAAATACAATAAATATATAGCCACGCAATATACTTTCATGACAGCAAAAATATGTTATATAATAATATTGTTCTGGCTACTTAAAAACTATATTCTTTTTATTTGAGTTTGAATATGTTTATCTTCTTCCATTTTAATTTGTAAAAGTTTATTTTTTATTTTTTATTATGAAGACAAAAACCTGTGTTGATTTTGTCACGTCCGTTTTATGTGATGTTAAGCAATTTCACTTGCTGTTGTCATATTGCTTCGAGTATTGATTGATCGCTCTGTCTGAGAGAGCAAAGCCTGTAGGTTTAATGTGCACAATTGAATATCTTAGTTGCTCAGACAGTAATGGGTTGTATACATTTAGATTAGAGAATGTTGTTTTTTTAATGGAGAAAGATGTTAATGGCTCTTGTTTTTATGCTAGCAATAAACTAGCTGGCACTAGCTTTCTTTTTCCAGTAAATAAGCAGTGTCACCGGTCTGCGAGTTTATCAGTGTTATCAACCACTGTTTTAAGTAGGCCTGGGCATTGTGACCTAAAAATAAAATCTCAGATTTTTTCACAAAAAGGAAAGCAATACTTATTTTTTTAATAAAATACTTAAAACTTTTGTCTTGAATAAAATACTTCTTTAAAAGTATGCAAATAAATATTCAAGTAAAACATTGAGAGAACTATACAGTTTCAGTAAGTGGATAAACGCAGGTTTTTTCATTCCCACATCACTTAAGCGCCTGCTTAAGTGATCTTTCTCTACTGTGCTTCTTTCTCTTCATACATGATATCATCTTACATAGCTTGTGTAAATGGTTCCACCATAGTAAGCCGCTTTGCAGTGGAAGTTTGTTTGTTGTCACGGAGTTGTTCATATCAGAAAGCAATGCATTTCCCGCACTTGACTGGAGGCATCGGTTTCAGATGCTGGAATAAGTTTGTTGTGCTGCTTCCTTTTATGAACAAACTTTGCGGCATGTAGTCATTGGCGCCACATCTGTTGCCGTGTTTGTTGCATTTTTGTTGTGTTATGCTTGATTGTAAAAAATGAGGATCGAGGAGATGGCGTTCATATGTTGTTAATTTTCACAGATTTTCATGTACATTCTGGGTGTCTCATTCAGTAAGAACATGTAAAATTCCATTCCGTTGTTTGAGGTGGTGTGTCATAACGTTTTTGGGTTTCAATCAGACATTATTGGGAGTATTTTCGTTAATGAGTATATATATATATATCCATCTATCCATCCATTTTCTACCGCTTGTCCCGTTCGGGGTCGCGGGGGGTGCTGGAGTCTATCTCAGCTACACTATATATATATATATATATACATACAGTATACATATATACAGTGGGGCAAAAAAGTATTTAGTCAGCCACCGATTGTGCAAGTTCTCCCACTTAAAATGATGACAGAGGTCTGTAATTTTCATCATAGGTACACTTCAACTGCGAGAGACAGAATGTGAAAAAAAAATCCAGGAATTCACATTGTAGGATTTTTAAAGAATTTATTTGTAAATTATGGTGGAAAATAAGTATTTGGTCAATAACAAAAATTCAACTCAATACTTTGTAATATAACCTTTGTTGGCAATAACAGAGGTCAAACGATTACTATAGGTCTTTACCAGGTTTGCACACACAGTAGCTGGTATTTTGGCCCATTCCTCCATGCAGATCTTCTCGAGAGCAGTGATGTTTTGGGGCTGTCGCCGAGCAACACGGACTTTCAACTCCCTCCACAGATTTTCTATGGGGTTGAGGTCTGGAGACTGGCTAGGCCACTCCAGGACTTTCAAATGCTTCTTACGGAGCCACTCCTTCGTTGCCCGGGCGGTGTGTTTGGGATCATTGCCATGCTGGAAGACCCAGCCACGTTTCATCTTCAAAGCTCTCACTGATGGAAGGATGTTTTGGCTCAAAATCTCTCGATACATAGCCCCATTCATTCTTTCCTTAACACGGATCAGTCGGCCTGTCCCCTTAGCAGAAAAACAGCCCCAAAGCATGATGTTTCCACCCCCATGCTTCACAGTAGGTATGGTGTTCTTGGGATGCAACTCAGTATTCTTCTTCCCCCAAACACGACGAGTTGAGTTTATACCAAAAAGTTCTATTTTGGTTTCATCTGACCACATGACATTCTCCCAATCCTCTGCTGTATCATCCATGTGCTCTCTGGCAAACTTCAGACGGGCCTGGACATGCACTGGCTTAAGCAGGGGGACACGTCTGGCACTGCAGGATTTGATTCCCTGTCGGCGTAGTGTGTTACTGATAGTAACCTTTGTTACTTTGGTCCCAGCTCTCTGCTGGTCATTCACCAGGTCCCCCCGTGTGGTTCTGGGATTTTTGCTCACTGTTCTCATGATCATTTTGACCCCACGGGATGAGATCTTGCGTGGAGCCCCAGATCGAGGGAGATTATCAGTGGTCTTGTATGTCTTGCATTTTCTGATAATTGCTCCCACAGTTGATTTTCTCACACCAAGCTGCTTGCCTATTGTAGATTCACTCTTCACAGTCTGGTGCAGGTCTACAATTATTTTCCTGGTGTCCTTCGACAGCTCTTTGGTCTTGGCCATAGTGGAGTTTGGAGTCTGACTGTTTGAGGCTGTGGACAGGTGTCTTTTATACACCACTATGGGAAGTTTTGACGGAGCAGAAACGTGTGAACTCGTTGGGAGTTTCCTCCTCTCCCAGTTCGCTAGCCTCAATCTGAACCTTGGTATTTACCGTGATGACGGACTGGCAGTGTGTCGCGCCTCGCCAAGGAGCAGCGAGAATACCAAGAAGTGCATATGCCAAATTTTCAAAGAGAACGGCCTACGGATCACGATTGAAGCCAACAAGCAAACCGTCAACTTCCTTGACGTCACTTTCAACCTGAGAAATAACAGCTACAAACCATTCACGAAACCCAACACAACACTCCAATACGTGCACCATGACAGCAACCACCCACCCACCACCACGAAAAGAATACCTACCGGAATCAATAAAAGGCTATCGATGCTGTCATCTAGCAAAGCTGAATTTGACCAAGCAACCCCCCCGTACTAAAAAGCCCTTGATGAAAGCGGATACAATTTCACCCTCACCTATGAACCCACGCCAGGAAACCAGCCAAAAAAGAACAGAAAACGAAACGACATCATCTGGTACAACCCCCCATACAGCAAAAACGTCTCAACTAACATTGGACACAAATTCCTCAATCTGATCGACAAACACTTTCCCAAAGACAACACCCTAAGAAAAGTATTCAACAAGAACAACATTAAATTGAGCTACAGCTGCATGAACAATATACGACAAATCATCTCAAACCACAACAAAACAATTGCAAATGAGCCGTCGGCCCCCAGACAGAGCGACTCCAAAACCAACAAAGACTGTAACTGTCGAAAGAAACCTGATTGCCTTCTCAACGGGGGATGCTTACAAGCATCAGTTGTCTACCAATCTAAGGTAATACGCAAGGACATTAACACATCCGACACATATGTAGGATTAACCGAGGGAGAATTCAAAACCAGATGGAACAATCACAAGGCTTCTTTCAGGAACAAAAACCTGCGAAATACCACAGAACTCAGCAAACACATTTGGGACCTCAAAGACAATAATGTTGAATATTCAATAACATGGCAAATTCTTGCATCCAGCACACCTTACAATAGTGGTAATAAAAGATGCAACCTATGCTTGAAAGAGAAACTGTTTATTATTTACCGTCCAGACCTGTCATCCCTCAACAAGCGCAGCGAAATTGTAACAACATGCCGCCATAGACGGAAACACCTCCTAGGTAACACATGAGCCAATCACCACGCCCCTAGGCCAGCCTGTACCCACCCACTCTGTGCCCTATATAAACCATGGTATGTGAATGCTCCCATTAAAATCTCCTGATGATTGAGGGTACCCCCCCTCATGAAACAGGCCTGTAGAGATGAAATAGTCTTGTGATTTTTTTCCCACACATACATATATATATATATATATGTATATATATATATATATATATATATATATATATATATATGTATGTGTATATATATATATATGTATGTGTATATATATATATATATATATGTATGTGTATATATATGTATGTGTATAAATATATATGTATATATATTAATATATACATGTGTGTATATATATAGATACATACACATGTATATATATGTATATATACATGTGTGTATATATAGATATATACATATACACATATACATACATATATACATACATACATACATATCTACATATATATATATATATATATACATATATATTTATATATATATGTATATATATATAAATATATATACACATATATATACTGTACATATATATATACATATACATATATATATATACATACATACATATAAATATACATATACATAAATATTCATATATACATATATATGCATATATATATATATATATATTATAAACACCGTCACCCAGACACATTATTTTCTCTCAATGTGGCCCCCGAGTCAAAACAACTGCCAAGGATTGCGTTAGAATGTAGAAGCATAATGCAGTCTTGTGGTGAAACACTGCTTTATTATCGCTGTAAAGGCAGCATTTGTGAGCCAGCTTTTATACCTTATGAAGTGTCCACTATGTTATTGATGTACCCAATAATAGTTCCAGAAGCACAATAATGGATGCAGTCATATTCCCAGACACTGAGAGCCCTCATAACTAATTCACCTCTTGCAATGAACGTGCAGTGCATCAGCCAAATAGCAGTCACAACTCCAAGAAATAAGGCAAAAGCTAGTTATTATTCATGACAATATGGCAGCACAGAGCACAGATGTATGGCAACTCCATCCAAAAATATTACATAATACCCAAGCTTGTACAAGGTGGCAATTGTTTTATTTTAAACTTACACACTTCCAAAATCGTGCTGGATAATTTTAGCCCATAGATGGCTGAGAAACTGTGCAGTGGTGTTAAACACTGGAATATTGTTCTGTTAAGGACACTTATTCTTACGTTGTTGCATTGAAAATTGTTGACAAATAAGTATGATACAAATATTATTTGTTTGTCTACATTCTTTGTTTTGTGTCTTCAAAATACAATCACAATGGCAAACAAAATATAAATCAAGGATATAGAAACATTTCAAGTTATCAGAATTGGCGATACTGGTCCTGTATTTACTTGGTATCAGAAATTGCAGTATCGTCCATTGCATTTTTTTTTTCATCATTCAAATTCCTTGTGCAAGACAAAAACGGATCTGTTTTTCTTTTTTTTTTATGATTCTAATTTGTAATATACGGCAAGCACGAGGTGGCTAACAATGCAGCTCTAAAAACATCCAAAAACCGCCAACAATACTCAATTTACATGTCCTGACCTTCATATTAACCAAGTATTAACAACATTGTTATTATAAGCGTTAATGGCAAGGAACTACTTTTAGCGGTGCTGTGATCACAGAGTAGTAGCTTATGTGGCTATTGACATACTGAGATGCTGCATCGTAAGTCATACTTGTAGAGTAGAAAGTCGTGGCCATAAACCCAGAATTTGGTAAACTTTGACATTCAATTTATACCTGGAGATGGCGAGAAATACACCAAAATACGCTCGTTTGCACCCACCTTTTTTTCTAACCTGCATGAGGAGTATGATTAAGTTTTCTTTTAGACAGAATGATATAAATATCCCATCAATTGGCATACCAATGAGAACATACATTGAACAGTGAGTGATTGTTTTATTATGTTTGTAGGTTATATTTGTTGTTTAGCACTTAGCAATATTGTTACTGGCTGGATCTGCTTATCACTCAGCTTTTAAAACTTGTAGCTCATCCTTAGTATATTCAGTTTAAAAAATATAAGGTCCCAAAGTAATCTTTGTTGTCTCTCATGAAGTCTGCCATGAATAGTAATAGTTGTTATTGAAAGAATTAGTGAACCTTGTGCTGCGTCTGTGAAATTAATGTGCCACTGTATGATTAAAATATGTAAATATTACTTGTTATTATGAATGTTCCTGTTACTACATTACATATATACTTAGTAATGTTTGGATGTTTATTACAGCGCTTTATAGGTGGAAGAGTGTGACTCCCATAGGCTCCATTGTTAGCTGACTTTCATTTAGGTTTATTTACGAGATAGAATGCATAAAAAAGAAAAACATATGTGTGCTTATCTCACATAAGGATTGTAAATGATGGATTGGGCAAAATTTTTTTTTTTTAATTTTGCCCAATTGTTCACAATCCTTTTGAGAAACAAGAAGACAAAAGTTGTTGTTTTTTTGCATTCTAACGTGTAAAAATCGTCTCGTTCTAGGTGGCTAGCAATGCATTTAATGGGAGCAATCGTTTGTACCGCTAAATTACTTTAAAAATGCATTCAAAACCCGCCAACAATACTTAATTTACGTTCCGTAACCTGTATAATCACCAAGCTGTAGCAACATTGTTATTGTAAGAGCCAACACGGAGGAGCTCTTATTCTAATGGAGTAACACATAGTCATGTTTTGGTATTAGCAGTAAAAGCGAGCTACGGCAAAAGATAAGCTCGTTTTTGCGTCAGCACCCGAATTGCGTCTGAGTTTGCAATTCACAACACAATGCTGTAGGACACTCATCTGTACTGACTGAAAAACATGAACAAGCATATTACAGTATCTGTAAAGTATTAGCCCACATTTAATGCTTTGTTTGACAGTGCATGTACTATAGTTGTAATAACATGCATGATGTGCTGCATGTATCATGATAATATTAAAGTGACTCACGCGATGGACAGTTGTGCGTTTGATCCAGCTGGCCGGGGACATTTTTTTCTCTCTTTCTTTTAGGTAAGCACTCCATTTATGTCAAAATAGCTTGACTCCAACTTCCACATATACAGCATCTGTCACGACCAGAATTGGACTCTGAACACAGGCACAGGATTTCAGAAGCAGTTCTTTATTAATGACAAGGGCAGGGATCCAAAACGGGAGAAACAAAACAGGCTATTAAACAGATCTAACTTGACCACTAAATTTACAAAACTATTAACAAACTCAAAACGCTCCAGCTACGGAGGGAAAAAGGTTCTGAGAAATAAAACTACCAAATACAACAAAAAGCACTCCAATGGAGGCGATACCATGAAACTAACCTTACCTGAAAAAGTTACAAACCACACTCTCCCGAGGATCCAGGGTAGCACAAAAACGTGGCTATGGCTGTGGTCAAGACTGTGGCAAAGAAACGCTGGAAGTACGCACAAGAAGAGGACGAGACATTTAAAGGGGAACATTATCACCAGACCTATGTAAGCGTCAATATATACCTTGATGTTGCAGAAAAAAGACCATATATTTTTTTTACCGATTTCCAAACTCTAAATGGGTGAATTTTGGCGAATTAAACGCCTTTCTATTATTCGCTCTCGGAGCGATGACGTCACAATGTGACGTCACATTGGGAAGCAATCTGCCATTTTCTCAAACACATTACAAACACCGAGTCAAATCAGCTCTGTTATTTTCCGTTTTTTCGACTGTTTTCCGTACCTTGGAGACATCATGCCTCGTCGGTGTGTTGTCGGAGGGTGTAACAACACGAACAGGGACGGATTCAAGTTGCACCAGTGGCCCAAAGATGCAAAAGTGGCAAGAAATTGGACGTCTGTTCCGCACACTTTACCGACGAAAGCTATGCTACGACAGAGATGGCAAGAATGTGTGGTTATCCTGCGACACTCAAAGCAGATGCATTTCCAACGATAAAGTCAAAGAAATCTGCCGCCAGACCCCCAGGAAAAGAGAGCGGATGAGGGTATGTCTACAGAATATATTAATTGATGAAAACTGAGCTGTCTGCACTCTCAAAGTGCATGTTGTTGCCAAATGTATTTCATATGCTGTAAACCTAGTTCATAGTTGTTAGTTTCCTTTAATGCCAAACAAACACATACCAATCGTTGGTTAGAAGGCGATCGCCGAATTCGTCCTCGCTTTCTCCCGTGTCGCTGGCTGTCGTGTCGTTTTCGTCGGTTTCGCTTGCATACGGTTCAAACCGATATGGCTCAATAGCTTCAGTTTCTTCTTCAATTTCGTTTTCGCTACCTGCCTCCACACTACAACCATCCGTTTCAATACATGCGTAATCTGTTGAATCGCTTAAGCCGCTGAAATCCGAGTCTGAATCCGAGCTAATGTCGCTATAAACTTGCTGTTCTATCCGCCATGTTTGTTTGTATCGGCATCACTATGTGACGTCACAGGAAAATGGACGGGTGTATATAACGATGGTTAAAATCAGGCACTTTGAAGCTTTTTTTAGGAATATTGTGTGATGGGTAAAATTTTGAAAAAAACTTCGAAAAATAAAATAAGCCACTGGGAACTGATTTTTAATGGTTTTAACCCTTCTGAAATTGTGATAATGTTCCCCTTTAAGCATGGGGGAACAGGTGAAATTGATCAGGACAAACACACAACACACAACGAGGAAGGCAAGTGATCTGAAACGAGAGTGAGAGTTAGCTTTTCAAAATAAAACAGGAAGTGACAAGACAACCTGAAACCAGACAATACCCAAACAAGACTTCACCCAGGTGTGACAGCATCAAAGTCACGCCGACCTCACTCTCTCGGCTTCCGTCTGCTCCAACGTTTCAGCCTCTCTAACTGCTCGCTTCTAGAAGCAGTAGTTCATCCTCCGCATATTCAGGTTAAAAAAGATGAGGCTGTGAATCCTCATTTGTCCAAAAATAGTCATCTGCATTACTTGTTATTGAGTCTGCCACGATTAGAAAACACTCACGTTTGTTTCCAGAAGTCGAAAGTGCACTGCTATGGAAACGGATATAAATGTGCCAATGCTTAAAATGACCAAAATAAGGTAAATATTTTACATTTTGCTATGAACGTGTCTGCTACTACATTATATATAGACTTGCAGTGTGTATAGAAAACGTTGATGGAGGGTTTTGAAGTTCTTTTAGAGGGCTTTGAAGGCTACAACTCCCATTAGCCTCATCTTCCAAGCGTTTTTTTAATCATCTTTAAAATCCTATAAAAAAAAAAAGACGTGTGTTCTTCTCTCTCATAATGATTGTGAACGATAGGCAAAATTCTCCAAAAAGTGCAGTTCCCCTTTAAGAGTGGCGTGCCCCTAATGGTCAGAACACAAAATTATGTGTTATTCAACATCCCCTTTCAAAGCAATAATGACTCTTTCTTTGTTCAATCACAAAGCAAGTATGTGGGTGCAATGATTGATTTGGTATCAGGTGGAATCATTTCTAATGCATTAGTCTTTCATCAAAACCACTTTTCTGCTGCGTCATCAGTTGGTAAATGTGGTAATAGTGTCAAAGCGGTTTGAGCACCTTGAAGGTAGAAAAGTGCCATACAAGTAAAATCCATTTACCATTTACTCAGCACCTCGTTGTCCTGATGACCAGACGTTCTTGTGTTGTGTGACGCTCACAAAGCCGTACTGTCACCTCAGCCAGAGCGTGCAAAGAATCCAACCGTCTGCGTCCACACAATAGAATGTTTCATTAAGGGCTCCCATTGCTCGTGTGGCAGTTTACAAAGTTCTCAGTAAGCACATTGTGATGAAGCAATTTGTCAAAACACAGACATAAAACTCGCAGTCGTAAAAATTTAATGTTTTGCTCAGTAGACTCCAATTTGCTGATGGATGGGAGAAATATTTTCAGAGTTTCCTTTCATTTATACTTTCATTCATTTTATAGTTACTGTTACTGCTTGCCAACCTCCTGCAGGGAAAGATGCTAAAATCAGGGGACGTCATTTACGGGGTAGTATTCTGAGACCTGAAGTGTACTTAAGCGGTCCGAGGGATAAAGAATGTTCCTTCCTGGCTAGTAAAAGCTTGAGCAGATACAGGTGGTGGATTCTGTACTCACCTCCAGTTGATTCATTATCAATCAGGGCTTGACCCCTGTAGGTCCCTCTGAGTGGGCAAATCTATGCTTCGGTCTTTAAGGAAACCATTTGGGAAAGGTCCATAAAAGTTGTGGTTGGATGAGTTTGGTGTGGAAAAACCTCAACCCTATCAAACGTCTTTTGAGGAAGCCACAACAAACAACGTAGACCAACAATGGAAACCATTGCTCAAAGCAACAATGCAGCTCCTGTCAGAGAATAGAACATGTTTGGGACTAAGGTTGTGCGACGTAGACATTATCCGATATAAATTATATGAAGTTGGTCAACGATAGAGCTTTTAATACTATCGTCATATCGTGATAATGCATGTTGATGACCATTTCTAGCTGTGTCCTACAAATTTCATGACGACAAGCCAACAAAGGCGTCCTCAACGCAATGTAGCATCCGCGTTAGCAAGCTAGCGGATAATGCCCCTCCTTAATCACTAATCACTCCATGACGGCAAATAAAAAGTGTTTCTTACAAGTAGCATAATCATTGGAGGACTAGAGGACAAGGAATGGCTAAAAAATGCTACAGTACACACAACAAGAGGATACGAAAATGCATAGTTAACCACTAAGTGGCCTTATAGCTCGGCTGGTAGAGTGGCCGTGCCAGCAACTTGAGGGCTCCAGGTTCAATCCCCGCTTCCGCCATCCTAGTCACTGCCGTTGTGTCCTTGGGCAAGACACTTTACCCACCTGCTCCCAGTGCCACCCACACTGGTTTAAATGTAACTTAGATATTGGGTTTCGCTACGGAAAAGCGCTTTGAGTCACTAGAGAAAAGCGCTATATAAATATAATTCACTTCACTTCACTTGTGGTTAGAGTGTCCGCCCTAAGACTGGAAGGTTGTGAGTCCAAACCCTGGCCAAGTCATACCAAAGACTATAAAAATAGGACCCTTTCCCTCGCTGCCTGGATGGAATTGGGGGTTAAATCACCAAATGATTCCCGAGCATGACGCACGCTGCTGCTCACTGCTCCCCTCACGTCCCAGGGGGTCAACATGGGGATGGGTCAAATGCACAGGACATATTTCACCACACCCAGTGTGTGTGTGTGTGACGATTGTTGGGACTTTAACTTAACTTTAACTTTAAGCTGGAGCTCTTGATTGTAAACACGGGTGGGCAGACCGATTCAAATATCGACAGTAACGATACCAAGTATAGTATCAGTATATGATCAATTCTACAGTGATGAAATCAATCTTTTTTTATTACCATCAAATATTTGTTGTTGTTTTTGTTATTGTTTACAAACTCAGAAAAATGAGAGAATAGGAGTTTGTGATTTTGTTTAGTTACTGTATTTTAATGTTATTATTTATTTATTGACTTTATGACAAACTTTGTATGTATGTAATAAAAGGCACTAAGGAAACAATATATTAATAATATTCATTACTAATGTTACATTGCCATCCTGTGTTTTGGAATGGAATAATGGAATAAAACATTGAATAATTCAATGATCCTGGAAATTTGAAGTATGACAATTGGTATGACCAATACTTCCCCTGTAACTACTGGATTGGATCGATATACACATCTGTGGTATTACCAAAAACGAATGTAAATTATCCAAACAACAGAAGAAAAAGTGTTTATTATGTTTTAACAGTGCGTAAATAGAACCATGTTATCACAGAAAGTATTTAGATATCAACAGTAAATTAGCAAGTAGATTAATAATAGCTTTTAGAAGATAATACAACTGGTAATGACGCAATAAGTTGCTGCATACGTCAGCAGCTAAATTAGGAGCCTTTGTAACCCGTTTTAAATGCTTCTATTATCATTTATATGCCAAATAGTATATCGTTATTGATATTGCATGAGGCTGCAATATATACTGTATTGCGATATACAGTATATTTTAGGCAATATCTGCCATCCCTATTTAGGCCCTCCTCCTCTCTGTGGAAAACATATTTTCTGTGGTTTTTTTTGTGTGTCTTCTGGTCACTCCGCACTCATTTGAAAGTAAGAACACTTTATTTTGCCATTGACATAACCGAAGTTAGCTTAGCGAAGACATGTTTTTACCAAATCTAATAAAAAAATACTACGGATGCACAATTTTCTGCTTCTCAAGACCGATAACCTATATCTTTTTTGTATCTATTACTTTGTAAATGTAGATTTAACTGTAGTTTGTGCACACCTTCCTTTACAGCTGGCTTTTATCGCAGCATTCAAAACACTGTTGTAGTGACGCTGGCGTTTCAGATGGCTGATAAGGTTTGATGTGTTGACGCGCAATGTTTTTTTTCCCTCCTTGCAAAACGTTTTTAGAAAACATAGCATGTAAAAAGTCTTCCTCTGAATGATTGAATAAGTCCCACAGGATCAACATCATGTTTGTTACTGACTTCAGGGCAAGTTCTGACAGGAACAGAAAAGGAGCGCTTGATTTGCTCACCCAACCCACCTACAGCACAGTGTGGATAAACTTGCCTCACTAAGGCTTCTCATGGTTTATCGGAGCAATTTAAAAAAAATTGTTATCAGATTTATAGGCATGATGTTATACCTCATCATATCGTCCTGATAATTACATGTCTGATATTTATCGTAAGCCCCCCCAAAATACTAATATGCGGACATATTTGTCCACATACGGTTTGGAGCTCCGGCTTCATTCTGCATTCTAGCAAAGACTAAGTGATGCTCACCCTGTCAATTTAAAACGTAACAGTGCGCTGATGCTTTGAGAAGACTTCCACTTGTCCAAGTCATCGGCAGTGACTCACAGCAGTGTACACACGCTCTATATTTGAATTATTTTCTCCCTGACTTTATTTGGACCACAGGGGCTGAACTGATGCCCAAACTGTCTTTGAAGATGACGGCCATGACAATATTTTATCTGAGTTGTTATGACAGTGGAAATCCTCCCCTCTTTGTTTGAGAACCGCATTAATGCCCGGTGGCCAGACGGAGAAGGACAATGAAACGTTTACAGTGCATCCCTATTCTCTTTACTTTCTTTTTCTGCTGAAACACGTGAATCAAGCCACACTATACGCTTGATTTCAATTTATGAGACCGTATAAACCGGATTATCTTAAGTAAAATACGGTTAAATTCCTAAGACAAAAAGATTAATTTGTCAAGTGTTTTGCTTTTTCCTTAGCTTGTTGTGTATTTTTAGTGATGCCACCACAGAAGGGTGTAAAAATGTGATGTGACCATAGAACTAGAACTACGTCATAGGGAAGTGGTAAAGGCATCCCTGTCCCGGCTATTCAGTACTGTAACGGCTATAGGCTACCAGGACCCATTTAAAGAATTACTGTAGCCACTATGTGTGCCCAAAAAAATAAATTACCACTCCACTTCAATTTAAAGACAACGTAAATCCATTAATCCGTTAATAATGATAACTGATTAATGAGCCATTCGCAGTTTCACTGAACAGGTCCGTGTGTACTTAGACTTGCATGGCTTAATCTTTGAGACAAGCATATGCTACTGGCAGGATCAAACAGGTAGACCCACGGCATGGAGGGTTCGGTCTTCGCCCCTAGGTTAAGTGTTTTTCATACATACCATTGTTCTCTCTTTGACTAACTTCGCTTGATTTGGCTTTTTTCTAACATTCCACACTACAAAATAATAAAAGTGTGTATAATATCGGTATCGGCCCAATAAGGCTCCAATAACGGTTTCATATAGGAAGTAAAAAAGTTCTTTTGGGACACCTCTATTAACTAATAATTATAAATGAAGAGTAGAAAAGACTATGGAACATGAGATGCGTCTCACATATTGAAGTTTCCCCTTAGCACGTTCAACTTTGTTTTAATTACTGTCAAAAACGAGTGCAGATTGTAAGTGTACAACAGAAATACAGCTTGTGACACTGAGTAACAAACAAATATACTATGTATTTTAAAAAGGATAAAAAGTGTTGAGGCAATTTGTCACAAAATAATTCCTCCAGATGAACTATAAATGAGCAGCAATCTCTTACTTCAGCGAGTTAGTCCACTCTTAACTTCTGTCATCAAACCTTCCAGGCCTCACATGAATAATTGAAGAATTAATGAGACTTAAAAGTCCCAAATAATACTATTTTTGACAATTTTAGATAGAGGTTCTGACCCAATGTGTTGGAAGTGTCTTCGTTGCGGTACAGTGGGGGAAGGAGACGGCACAGAGGCAGGGACGTCGTTAGCTGTTGGCACATTTAGTGTGTGACGTGTGTAATTAAACCAAAATATGTATGGTGTGACTATGTGTAGGGATTATCTGAGGAGTGTTATCAGGAGTTGTTGAAGGTGCATGTTGAGCAAGGTGCGAAAGTCCAGGGAGGGCAAGGCAAGCTCGGAGGTCCAGGGACAGGCAGGAGGTCAGGGGCAGGAGCGAGGCGTCAAGGTCCGTGTCCAGGCATAATGTCGAGATCCAGGAAGGCAGCCAAGGAACCAGAGGGAATTCGGGGAGACGAGACACACAGCTCGAAACCAGGAAACGGAGGAACATAGCTGGATGGCGACACAGGACACTAGACGATGAGCACATAGGAGCGGAAACACATAGAGCTGGAGACGTGTAGGCTTACTGTACAAGAACAGGTAGCTACGTTCTGGCGCTGGAACGCAGGTTGCGCTGGCTTAAGAAGTGTGGCACCTCATCAGCGTGAGGTGTGCAGATTGCAGATTTGGAACCGCTGCGCTGGAGCGCAGCCACGGCAGGAGAGGAGCGCGCCGGCAAGCGGTTTTGATTGACTGATTGAGACTTTTATTAGTAGGTTGCACAGTGAAGTACATATTCCGTACAATTGACCACTAAATGGTAACACCCGAATAAGTTTTTCAACTTGTTTAAGTCGGGGTCCACTTAAATTGATTCATGATACAGATATATACTATCAGATATATACTATCATCATAATACAGTCATCACACAAGATAATCATCAGGGTGTATACATTGAATTATTTACATTATTTACAATTCGGGGTGTGGAGGGGGGCGGGGGGGGTTAGGTTTGGTTGTTATTATCAGTCATCAACAATTGAGAACAGAGAAATGGATATTGAAACAGTGTAGGTCTGACTTGGTAGGATATGTACAACAAGTAGTGGACATAGAGAGAGAGAGAGAGATCAGAAGGCATAAGAAAAAGTATGGACATTTGATTATTAACATTTGATTATTAACAATCCGGGGAGGGTGTTAGTTTAGGGTTAAAGTTGCCTGGAGGTGTACTTTTATTGCGGTTTTGTAGGAGGATAGAGATGCCTTTTCTTTTATACCTGTTGGGAGTGCATTCCATATTGATGTGGCATAGAAGGAGAATGAGTTAAGACCTTTGTTCGATCGGAATCTGGGTTTAGCGTGGTTAGTGGAGCTCCCCCTGGTGTTGTGGTTATGGCGGTCATTTACGTTAAGGAAGTAGTTTGACATGTACTTCGGTATCAGAGAGGTGTAGCGGATTTTATAGACTAGGCTCAGTGCAAGTTGTTTTACTCTGCGCTCACCAGACTCTCGGTCTGGTGAGCGCACAGCAGCGCGCCTCGGAGAGGAGTGTGACTGGAAGCGCTAATGTGCTGTGTGTCTCCAAGAAGTGCTGTTGTGCACTCTTTACTTATACACCGTAACTCTGCACGGGTCTTATGTAACACATACCAACTATCACATACAACAACGTAACGTTAGGAAGTGTGATAGGAGGACACAAATGTTAGCATGTGAGCTATTTAAGCTACATGCTAACATCAACAACATGCTAGGTTAGTGTCATCGCTGAAGAAAAACAAAACCATCAAACTTAAATCTCACACGATTGTGGCGAACTGACGGATAGTTTGCGGAACTCAAGGCTTTATTTTAAGACGTATAGTGAATCCTGTTTTAATTTTTTATTCAAACAAAGCTGTCCTCAGTAAAATTGTGGGCCTACATACAAGACAGGCTCATTTAGCTACAAGGCCTGTCAGAGGCGTTATCAGAAGAAGGATCTTTGTTAATGACTTGTATCAAAATTGAAGCAAAAAAGTGAGAGACTTACTATTTCTTTTGATAGGGACATTAAAATGCAGATCATTGTATGTTCTCTTTTAGGCCGCCTGCATCAGACCCAGGCCCTAAAGCAGGAGTACACAGCAGCCATGGAACAGGAGACAGGTTGGCCTCTCATGACACCCCACCGTCCCAGGGAGAGCAGGGCCACGGTCATGTGTCCAGGAAGAACTTGCATGTGGACGTGGGAAGCAGCAAGACTGGAAGGTCCCCTTCGGTATCCCCGGACCGAGGCAGCGTCCCTACCTCTCCTTACTCTGTGCCTCAAATAGCGCCCATGCCCAGCAGCAAGCTGTGCCCTGTCTGCAAAATGGCTGACCTGACTGGCACTGGTGATGACAAGCCAAACTTCAACACGTGCACGATGTGCCGCTCCAATGTGTGCAACCAGTGTGGCTTCAACCCCAACCCGCACCTCACTGAGGTAAGCACTACTGTTACTACTCTTCACATTAAAGCTCCACACAAGAACTTTCAGTTTTGGTTTATTTTGGCGGCGTCAGTGGACCAAAGCGGTCGTGTTTTGCTTGAAGGAATACCACATTTCCCATGAGGACCAGGACTACTGGCACATACGTACAAATTGACACAATAATACCACAATGATTCAGTATGACCACTGTTGGGTTAGTTACTGAAAACCAGTAACTAGTTACAGTTACTAGTTACTTTATTTCAAAAGTAACTCAGTTACTAACTCAGTTACTTACACCAAAAAGTAATGCGTTACTGTGAAAAGTAACTATTTAGTTACTTCTTCTACTTTTTTTTTAACGCTCCCATTAATGTCCTTTTAGCCTTCATTTCAGTACTGTTATTGCAGTGGAGAATAATACAATCTGTTGATCAACTTGACATACATTTGCATCACTGAACTCTGCTAAGCAATGTGGTCTACATACAACACACAAAGACAAAGATATGTTTCAAAGGGCCAATTTATTTCAGGCCAGAACAAATTGACAAAACTATTTTAAATAGCTGCAACATAACATACATAAGTAACAAACAGCATAAAAACACTAACACTAACACTAACCACGTTAAACCCTGATTCCGAACTAACAAAGGTCTTAACTCATTCTCTTTCTATGCCACTTCAATATGGAATGCACTCCCAACAGGTGCAAAAGAAAGGGCATCTCTATTCTCCTTCAAAACTGCACTAAAAGAACACCTCCAGGCAACTACAACCCTAAACTAACACCCTCCCTTCCACATAATACCTCTTCGGATTGTAAATAATCAAATATAGACACTTTTTCTTATACTTTCTGATCTCTCTCTGTGTGTCCACTACTTGCTATACATATCCTACCAAGTCAGTCCTACACTGTTTCAATATCCATTTCTCTGATGATGCAATTGTTGATGACTGAAGTGTTGATACCAACCAAACCTAATTCCCTCCCACCCCCTCCATATCCCTCACCCCGGATTGTAAATAATGTAAATAATTCAATGTATATACCCTGATGATTATCTTGTGTGATGACTGTATTATGATGTTAGTATATATTTGATAGTGTATATCTGTATCATGAATCAATTTAAGTGGACCCCGACTTAAACAAGTTAAAAAACTTATTTGGGTGTTACCATTTAGTGGTCAATTGTACGGAATCTACTAATAAAAGTTTCAATCAATCAATCAATCAACAACATAGCTGTAAACCTGGCTTCACCTAAGGAAGGCACACGTGACATACACAAAGCCTAACCAGGCAGATTTGAATTGTTGTTTTGGGCAGGAGACGGGATCTTTGATCCAAGACACAACTTACATTTAACTAAAATGTTCTTTTCTTTGTGCTCGACAAAAGAAAAGAAGTGAGAATATCTCATACTTGCCAACCCTCCCGAATTTCAGTGCCTCTCCCTGGGACAACCATTCTCCAAATGTCTCCCGATTTCCAGCCGGACTTAAGGCACGCCCCCTCCCGGTCCGTGCGGATCTCAGTGGGGACAGCCTGTCGTCACGTCCGCTTGGCCAACCAAAAAGTAACCACAGAACACTATACCGTATAGTCGTATAGTGTTCTGTGGTTACTTTTTGGTTGGCCAACGGTTTACGTTGTATTGCGCACCCCCCTCCCCTCTCCTCCCCTTCCCACACCCACACGCACACACACAGAGAGCGCAGAGGAAGAATCAGAAGCACGTCTCTGCTACGCTGCAATAATACACACTCAGATCCTCAGTTTCTAGCCGATACTACATAAAAAATAACGCAAAAATAACGCAGTAACGCATTACGTAGTAACGGTAACTGAGTTACTGAATATAAAAAATAACGCGTTAGATTACTAGTTACCGCCGAAACTAACGGTGTTACTTTGTAACGCGTTAGTCCCAACTGATCTTTACAGAGCAGGAACCTACATATTTTACACAAACTTTATATTTGCGGTTTGGAGTCATCGCATTGTTTTTTCTTTTGAGTTTGTTGCGTGGCTGGTCGTGTCAGTGTGGAACTGCACACTAACAAGCTGGTGGCTATTTGTTGTTACCACGCAAATTTCCGATTGCTAACATTAGCATTATCATTTTCATTTCAGCATCAAATGATGACAGATGTGAACAAGACCATGTGTTATGATGTAAAGGAGGGGTGGTTGTAATGTACGTGTCAATGAAAGGGCATTTTATGACTGTTCTTGATTTGATTTCATGCTATAGTACAATTTTATTGTTATAATTTTATTGCATTTTTTTAATATCTCTTTAATTTAGGTAGCATGGGACTGCAGATGGAAATTAACTATTTACTATAATCCGCTGCAGAACATATCTGCCTTTGAGTTGAATGTGCATTGTCCCTTCAAATAAAGACTAAACTAACTAAAAGGTACTTATTAGTAAAGCAGGAACCGAGCCAAGGCAGCATCGGTCTGAAATCCCTCCTCTTTGAGCTCAAGCCAGCGAGTGAAAGCTGGGCCAATGTTGATGTTTGACTGTCCTTTTATCCGGGTAGCCTCCCTTTTTTCTTTTTTTGTCTCTTCAGACAAAACTTTTCGTTTTTTGTTGTTGTTTTGAAGCTTCTGCCATGATAGCAGTATTTGCACATAGGCCTTCGCATCAACTTCCGTCTTTGCAACGAATGGGGAAAAAGGAAGTGACGTTGCTGTAAAGCAACATTTGTAGTTTTTTGTGTGGCAGGGTTCCTGCCACCCTTCTCAAAATTGCTTAGTGCCAGTGAAAGTGATACAGACCCCCTCATGACAGAGGTGTCATTCAACTAGTTGGAAGTTGCTGTATCAACCCATCCATCCATCCATCTATCCATTCATTTTCTACCGCTTGTCCCTTCCGGGGTCGCGGGGGGTGCTGAAGCCTATCTCAGCTGCATTCGGGCGGTAGGCGGGGTACACCCTGGACAAGTCGCCACCTCATCGCAGGGCCAACACAGATAGACAGACAACATTCACACTCATGTTCACAGACTAGGGCCAATTTAGTGTTGCCAATCAACCTATCCCCAGGTGCATGTCAACCCAAAAGTTATTAAAATATTTTATGATGGTTGAAAGGTTACTTAGTGCTGCTTTAATCATCAAGTATTAGTATGAATATTTATTTAAAAAACAACCTCCACAGGGTGACATAATACACTGCAGAGCCAAACTGACAAATTATATCACCTCCCTGCTTGGCACTCAGCATCAAGGGTTGGAATTGGGGCTTAAATCACCAAAATGATTTCCGAGCGCGGCCACCGCTGCTGCTCACTGCTCCCCTCACCTCCCAGGAGGTGGAACAAGGGGATGAGTCAAATGCAGAGGGTAATTTTACCATACCTAGTGTGTGTGTGACTATCAGTGGTACTTTAACTTAAAATTTTTGGACATACTAAGGGCCAATCCCAATACACCCCCTCACCCTACTTTTAAGCCCTATCCTTAAATTGTGCGTGTTCCTGTGAGGGTAGTGGTGTCCCAATTACTCTTTGCATAAGGGTAGTGGGCATAACGAGGGTTAGGGGGTATGAATCTATCCCTTCATAGCGAGGTATTGCAGATGCTGACTCGCCCAGGGAGGGCCAAAGAAAATCCCCCAATTTCTGCATAAATTATACAATATAATACATGTTAGTTTGTAACGTTTGCCAGCTAGCCACGCTAGCCACGCTAGCTAAATGTTAGGCTAAAATACGTTAATGTGAAAACATTACCGTTACATACCTTCAAAAAATGTACAAGAAACAATAGTCGTCGATGGGAGCTTCTTCTCCGTGTAGTTATTAGTTTATTCATAAACTGAAGCATGATTAAAGATAAAAAAAAAGATCTGAACCGTTAACCCCATTGCTGCTGGGTTAGGTGTGTAATGGTGGGACTAAGGTTGTACGGTGCACTACTATTAATAAAGTACCGCGGTACTAATGAATTAAAAAAGGTACTACTGCCTTTGAACAATACCGGTACTCTTTTTTTCATCCACATATGCTGCCTTGCGGCAGTAACTTTGGTGGGCCGAGGCACATGAGTGTGTCAATGCACACATACAAAGCGCATACAAGCAGAAACAGAATGGCAAAAAACTGCAATTCTACTGGTTAATAAAGAGAGTGTATGAAACACAATATGGAGGTATTTCGGCTTCGAAATTACTTATAATGGTGACGCTTTAAACATAGAAGCGCTGTGCTGCAAACGGTGCTTTAAAACATGCCTCGTCAAAGGGGGCAATACAGTGTTACCACCTTTGCTTCAAACTTAGTTAAACATTTAAATAACAAGCATTCAGATCTGCACAAGGAGTTTAAAGGGTGACAGGTAATGTAGTTAACAGCTCCCCCTGTGCACATACAGATTTGTAGACACACACACAGCTGGTTGGCTTGTTGCAAATTGTAGTGGCTATTTCAACTGCTTACTTACTTGTCATGAAGCATAGTTGTTATATAACCACTTCAGAAGTGATGACACAGGGTTTTGTGTTACTCGTTGAGTCGGCTGGGTGTCAACTCACACGGTTGAACAACCATGTTGCTCCCTCCGTTGCCATCAAACTTCTTTATTGAAGTCAGAAAACATTTACATAAAAATAAGTCATGACACATTTATATAAAACACATAACTTCCTGTTCAGCTCACATGCATGCGGAAGTCGCAAATCTTCAAAATAAAGTACCGTTAAAATAACACAATGTGAATAATGCCTTTTGTTGCAAATGGTGCTTACACCAATTTTTTAGCGCAGTCAAAAGTGAATTGACTGAATTTTGTAACAAATTCCCAGTATTTCATTTGCCTTTTATCTTTAACAATGTGTGTTTTACCCGCTAAATGTCTTATCTGTGCACTTTTAGCCATAGTATTATTTTTAAGTATTTACTAATTACGGTATTTGTCTTAAAGCACAGATCAAAATTGGCAACCATAAATCATGAAGCATGTAATAGAATATCAATAAAGACTTAGACTTAGACAAACTTTATTGATCCGCAAGGGAAATTGTTCCACACAGTAGCTCAGTTACAAAGGATGGAAAGGGTAAAGATGGAAATGATAATACAGGTATTAAGTAGACTAAAAATGTACCATAGTAGCAATATAAAATATAACATGCATCCATCCATCTGTTCGGGGTCGCGGGGGATGCTGGAGCCTATGTGTAATATTTACATATTATATATACACAGTATATAATACATACTGATATATTCCATCCATCCATCCATCCGTTTTCTACCGCTTGTCCCTTTCGGGGTCGCGGGGGCGCTGGAGCCTATCTCAGCTGCATTCGGGTATATAATATTATTATATTATATTTTTATATAATATATGCAATATATAACAAATCCCAATTACCACGTACAATATTACAGTATATGTAACAGCTGCAGCAAAAAAAAAAAGGGCAGCATAAAATAGAGAGTAGATCCAGCAGTAAATATACATTATAAACAAAGAGAGGTAGTTAACATAGAAGCGGTCAGGTAATAGACAGATATCATCTATTGCTGTATGGCGAGTCATTATACAGCTGGATGGATTGTCTGGTGGAGTGGGTGGGCAGGATTGTCCATGATGGCGAGCAGTTTATCCAGTGTCCTCTTGTCCTTCACTGACACAAACGCCTCCAACTGCGTGCCAATAGTTTGGCCGGCTTTCAGTTTGTCAATCCGGTTTAAGTCCCTTTTGCTGGTGCTGCTCCCCCAACAAACCACTGCAAAGTACAGGGCACTGGCCACAACAGACTGAAAAAAGATCTCCAACAGCTTGCTGCACACATTAAATGTTAGGAATAGGTGAGGTGGATCCCAAGGATGCAGAGACGTATTGTGTGTGGACAATAGTTCTTCCTTTTATTTAGGAGAAAGCACAAAGTAGCAAAACAAAGGCGATGGTGGTAACCACAAAAAACACACCATGTAAAAAACTACTAAGAGAAACAAAATACACAAAACTAAAAGCGCTAGACAAGGCTAGGAAAAATACTTCATGAAAGAAGTAAGCAGAAAAACAAAGTACAAAATAAAAACGCTAGACAAGGCTAGGAAAAATACAGGCAAACCTGAGAAGACGGGCACAAGACGAACTAGGGAGTTCTCTGGCAAGACCAACAACATATGCGTCTGTTGCAAGCAGTAGACAAAGTTCCGGCCCTCACATGTAGTCAGCAGCCAGGTTAAATAGGCTGCCACTTAATTGTCCTCAGGTGTGTGCTGCTGCCTCGCGCCAGCTGCACCCCACACTGTGGACGGAGAGAGAGAGTGAAGAGGTGTACAGACAAAACAGATTGAGCAAGGAATTTCAGATTACCACATCAAAGGACCTAAGCTTCCTGTGTGCTCATGTCCTTCTTGTGTACAGCTTTGCTGTTGTCCTTCCAGTCCAGTCTGCTGTTTAAGTGGACTCCCAGGTACTTGTAGTGCCCCACTACTACCACCACCCGGCCCTGGATTTTGATGGGCTCCACAGGGGTAATTTTCTTCTTGATAAATAAATAAATAAATAAAAAATAAATAAAGCTTTCTATTCTGTTCTAGATTATGGCAGGTTATATTATGTAATATGTGAAATTTTAAATCGTTTTTTGAGTGCAATACGAAAAACCCAATGTGTTTAATGTCTTTTCATTTTATTTCCAATTTTTTATAAGTGTTATTTGATGGTGATAAGAAACATATGTTTAAATGTATCATAAGATTTTCTGTTAAAATGAAGCCAATGATGACATTTTTGGTGTTGCCCTTTATTTTAAAAAAATTACCGAAAAGTATCGAAATACATATCTATATAGATTTTGGTACCCGTACTGGTACCAAAATATTGATATCGGGTCAACCCTAGGTGGGACGTATACTGTATAACTATGTAGTCGCTTACGTGCCCGAACGTAAACGATGGATTGACGGAGCAAATGGTGTCCATTGTACAATTCCTAATGAAGATTACAAAGCTCTACTCATTGTTGCTTCATCTCAAGGGTGTAGTGGTAGTGGGTGTGGGTGAACACTGGGCCCAAATGATGCCTTTATGCCTAGTCCTCTCCTTCGTAGGGGGTCTCTCACTATATATATATATATATATATATATATATATATATATATATATATATATATATATATATATATATATATATATATATATATATATATATATATTGTGGAGCATCACAATACCTCCGAACAGGTGAGACTAGGCGGAGGGCCAGCCATCCCAATGAAAGCATGCACCAGGCGGTCAAACTACGCCACCCTCTAGGTGTGGTCATTGAAGGCAATTTAGGAGACCTGATCAAGGCATGAGGAATGAGATAATTTGTTTGTTTAAATGAAATCCCCAACCAGGAGGAATTTAAGTTAACCTGCATTCCAAAAAAAGTGACTGAATAAAGCAACGCTGCTGCGTTTGAACCCTAACAGAACTGTCTCTGGGAGGTTGGTTTGTGACCGCACATCACAAATTGGTGGAGAATGCAGGTATAGAAGACCCTCCCCAACCACAGTATGGAGCAAGCAGTAAGGGCGCTCCTGCAAAGCCAGGCGGAGTTGCAGAATGCGATGAAGGAACTGCTCAAGAAGGTCGACAAAGACGAAGCAGTGGTTCGAGCCCCGGGGGGAGTCCTCACCAAACAAGGCCCCGATGACGACGTTGAAGCCTATTTGGAGCTCTTCGAGCGCACTGCTACAAGGGAGCGATGGCCACCCGGTGAGTGGGCAGGAATAATTGCCCCGTTCCTCATTGGGGAGGCCCAGCACGCCTGCCGCGACCTGCGAGCAGAGGACGCACGAGACTACCCCAAGCTCAAGGCCGCCATATTAGCAAGTCATGGGTACAGTCTACCAGCTAGAGCTCAGCGATACCACGCCTGGGCCTACTGTGCCAGCCAGCCGCCCAGGGCCCAGCTCGCAGAACTACTACGTCTTACCCAGGGCTGGCTGACGAGTGGCGGGGAGACACCCTGGATCCAAAGATTGGTGATTGATCGGTGTATTCGAGCTTTTCCGCCCGATGCCAGAAAGTATGCTGCGCAGGTGAGCCCCACCTCCCTGGATTCTCTGGTAGCTCTGTTGGAGAACTACCAAGTTAGCAACAAGATGCTCCGAGCCACCAGAGCTGAGCCAAGCCGCCCCACCCCTGCTGAAAGGATGGGCCGTGAACGCCGGCGATCTCCTCCCTGTACTCCTCCACGTAATTCCCCAAGGGATAGTAACCCACCGGAAAGGTTGGCCCGACCCCACAGAAGGTGCTACGTCTGCGGGCGAGAAGGCCACACCTCCTGGGCCTGTCCGGAGCGGGACCGAGACGTCTCAATGCCCTCTTCCGCCAGCTCGGGTGCCCACCGACCTTGCTTGCACACCGGGGACACCAGCCGACCCCATGCCACCCTGCCGGTGCGGGTGGGAGGTACAGACGGCCATGCCCTGATTGATTCTGGCAGCGTTGTCACCTTGGTGAGGGCTGACTACGCTGGTCCTTTCGGCGCAGACACCATCCCGGTCACCTGCGTCCATGGTGATGTCCGCCATTACCCGGTCAGCCATATCCGGGTCCAGACCCCCCGTGGAGACGCCGTTGTGGCTGCTGGGGTGGTCCCCAACCTACCTATCCCTCTGCTGATAGGCACGGATTGTGCCCTCTTCCAGCGGTATTGGAACCCAGGCCGCCGCCGCCCACATCCTCCCCGACAAACAAGACGCAGAGACCGGCTCCCCGCAGCCTCGACCCCGCGGACCGCATTCCCCACCTTCCAAGCACCTAGAGGAACCTCACCAGGAAGTGGAGCATCTGAAAGAGACGCCAGTGGGGTAGAGACCCCTCCAGCCAGTGAAGACCCCTTCTCTGAGTTCCCGCTCATGCCGGTCGAGGGGAATCCACCTCAAGGCGAGTACGCCACAGCCCAAAGGGCTGACCCCAACCTGGAAATGGCCCGCCAAAGCATCACCACCATAGACGGTCAACTGGTCTCTGGGGTGAGTGTGATGTCTTATCCTCATTTGGTAAAAGCGGGTCTGTTGTACCGAAGTGCAAAAGCTAAGGGTGGGGAAGTTGTCGAACAACTATCAGTGCCAAAAAATTACGTCACCCGGGTGTTGTACCTCGCTCACTCCCACCAATTAGGGGCTCATCTGGGAGCCCAGAAAACCTATGACCGAGTGGTCGCACGCTTTTATTGGCCCGGGGTGAAGCGAGCCGTCGAAGACTTTTGTCGCACCTGTCCGGAATGCCAAAAAGCGGCACCACGGAAAGGCCACATTCGTGGCTGCCGAGAAGGTGGGCGTGAGTGGCGCCAGAAGTTCAGCAGCCGGAGAGTTCTACGACTACGTCTCGGGTGTCGCTGCTGTTTGCGCCACTGGCGTCCATAAACAAACCTCCGAGAGCGCCGCTTGCGCAGCCAGACCACTCGAGGTCGCTGAGACGAAGACGAGGAGAGAGCTGACGTCGCCGTGGAAACAGGAGGAGCCGACGTCGCCGTGGAAGCAGGAGGAGCCGACGTCGCCGTGGAAGCAGGAGGAGCCGACGTCGCCGTGGAAGCAGGAGGAGCCGACGTCGCCGTGGAAGCAGGAGGAGCCGACATCGCCGTGGAGGCAGGAGGAGCCGACGTCGCCGTGGAGGCAGGAGGAGCCGACGTCGCCGTGGAGGCAGGAGGAGCCAACGTCGCCGTGGAGGCAGGAGGAGCCGACGTCGCCGTGGAGGCAGGAGGAGCCGACGTCGCCGTGGAGGCAGGAGGAGACGTCGTCGCCGTGGAGGCAGGTGCAGGTTCTGGTACCAGCCGTGGAGCCGGTGCAGGTTCTGGTACCGGCCGTGGAGCCGGCGCTGGTGTGGGTACCAGCCGTGGAGCCGGCGCTGGTGTGGGTACCAGCCGTGGAGCCGGCGCTGGTGTGGGTACCAGCCGTGGAGCCGGCGCTGGTGTGGAAACCAGCCGTGGAGCCGGCGCTGGTGTGGGAACCAGCCGTGGAGCCGGCGCTGGTGTGGGAACCAGCCTTGGAGCCGGCGCTGGTGTGGGAACCAGCCTTGGAGCCGGCGCTGGTGTGGGAACCAGCCTTGGAGCCGGTGCTGGTGTGGGAACCAGCCTTGGAGCTGGCGCTGGTGTGGGAACCAGCCTTGGAGCCGGCGCTTGTGTGGGAACCAGCCTTGGAGCCGGCGCTGGTTTGGGAACCAGCCTTGGAGCCGGCGCTGGTGTGGGAACCAGCCTTGGAGCTTGGCATGGTGGAGCTTGGCGTGGTGGAGGTACAGGAGACGAAGCTTGGTGTGTCAGCCGAGGTGCAGGAACAGGTGCTAGCCGAGGTGCAGCTGGAGGTGGCCTAGCTGGCGGTTGTGGCTTAGCAGGACGAAGGACTGGTGGCGGTGGCCGTGCAGGAGGTTGCGGTTTAGCACGCCGGA
Source organism: Nerophis lumbriciformis (assembly GCF_033978685.3). Lineage (NCBI taxonomy): Eukaryota > Metazoa > Chordata > Actinopteri > Syngnathiformes > Syngnathidae > Nerophis > Nerophis lumbriciformis. Next base: position 17,591,147 of record NC_084585.2, read on the forward strand.
AGACTGGTGGCGGTGGCCTTGCAGGAGGTTGCGGTTTAGCACGCCGAAAGACTGGTGGCGGTGGCCGTGCAGGGGGTTGCGGCTTAGCACGCCGAAAAACTGGTGGCGGTGGCCGTGCAGGAGGTTGCGGCTTAGCACGCCGAAAAACTGGTGGCGGTGGCCGTGCAGGAGGTTGCGGCTTAGCACGCCGAAGTTGTGCCACCGCACTAGCACAGTTCCCAGTACTAGCCCCCCCCCTCAAGACGCGGATACCAGACGCGCTCTTTGCGGTTTGGAACTGTCTTCAAGGGTGGGTGGGGGTCGGTATGGAGGGGGGTATACTCTTCTTCAAATTGTCCAAATTGACTATTATCATCCCCCACTTGAGATTGGGTGGGAGCACAGGGGGAAAAATTATGTGCAGTGGGCGGAGCAATAGTCACTGGGGGCGGAACCAAAGTCACTGGAGGTGGAGTCTGAAAATCAGAATGTGACTGACTAGACTTACAGTTAATAAAAATGTCCTGATAATGTCTTATCTTACAATGAAAGTCATTTGGTAATGGCTGACAGAAAGAATTAGAAGATGGAAAAAAAAAATCTTGTTCAATGATGTCATCAGAAGTGGGTGGAGTTACCTCTTCGGGAGGCGCCAATGACATGACATTACTGTTGCAACTGTCCATGTGACTTACAGCCCAATCGGAGAACTTTTTGGCGAAGTGGTCGATGGGGTTGCCAAACATCTGAGGAGGGGAAGTTTGGGCTGAATGTAGCTTGCTTCGGTCCGGGGGAGGAGTTTGCAGGAGCGGCGCGTTTTGACAGCGAGGGGAAGACCTTCTGGCCGGCTTCCGTCTTCGCTGACGCGTCCCGCACTGCGGGGGCGCGGCGATGTCCTCGGGCCAAACGGAGCGGATTGGGACCAGCTTTCCGTTGGGACCCCATATCAGGTCCTGGCGCTCCGAGGGGGAATAGCGAAGAGTTTCCGCTTCCATTGCTCGCAACACCTCCCACGTGCCTTCGTCAAACTCCTCAATGGCGGCCGCGGGAGAATTGTTATGTGCTGGCTTCGTACTGAAACGACGTGGTCGCATAGTGATGCGGGTGTGGTTCTCCCAAGGATGCAGACGGCTTCGGACACAGCTTGCAGGTAGGAAAAATGGTTTATTTTAAATATAAATAATATGATGAATAAACAAAAGGGCTAGCGTGGGAGCTAGCAAACCAAAAGAGCCTAGCGTGAGAACTAGTAGCTAAGAAACAGTAAATAATCGTCATCATCAGTTGTGTGAGAACAAACTACGAAGCCAGACAGAGTGAGGCCAGAGCAAAGACTAAATAGCCCTCTGATTAGTGCCCAGGCAACAGGTGCGCGTCCCGAACACTAACCAGAGGCAGGTGAAAGTAATCAGCTGACATGGCAACTGAACACAAACAAAATCAAATGTGCTGAAAACATATGTGACGAGAAACATAAACAAACTATGATCCGTGCAGCGGATCGTAACATGAATAAAGCAACGCTGCTGCGTTTGAACCCTAACAGAACTGTCTCTGGGAGGTTGGTTTGTGACCGCACATCACAATATATATATATATATATATATATATATATATATATATATATATATATATATATATACATATATATACATATATATATATATATATATATATATATATATATATATATATATATATATATATATATATATATATATATAAATAGATAAATAGATAAATAATTAAAAAAATAAAATAATATATATATATATATATATATATATATATATATATATACATATATATATATATATATATATATATACATACACAGTATATACTATATATAAATGTACTGTAAATTAGTCACTGACTGTATTTATGTATGATCGCCTTGTGCGTCATACATGGCCGATTAATAAATTTTTTACGATACTGGCTTGTTTCCGTCCCAGCTGTATCGCAACACTTACAACCACAGCAGATGGCGAAAAAGAAGGTGGTCTCGTGTGTGGAAAGTGACGTCAGTCATACCCTATGTGGGTATAAGTATTGACACGCGAGACCATTTCACCTGCAGGAAGTGAAAATGGAATAAAATATGGAGTTAGTCACCTTGGTCTACTCTGGTGGACGATGGTGGAGTATAAAAAACGTGTCTGTGAGAATTTGTGAGGTCAGTGATGTTAGACCTGATATAAGGCCTGCTGACTCGCCATCTCTGTTCTGGTTCATTCCAAAGGTGTTTGATGGGGTTGTCACACCAAACCCATCCAAGCTTGTCTTCTCCAAACTGTTGGCGAGGGCCACCGAGGGTAGGGTATCAATAGCTTTTTAGTTTACTCTTATTTTCTGCGTATATTTTTTAAATATATATATGTAGCTGAGATAGGCTCCAGCACCCCCCGCGACCCCAAAGGGAATAAGCGGTAGAAAATGGATGGATGGATATATATATATATTTTTTTTTTTTTGTCCTGTCCAACTACTTAGGCAAATCATATAGTTGATGTAGATGCCCATATTTGCTGTACAGATTTACTTTACAAAAGAGAACAGTGGCATACTTCTCTTGTTGCCTTATTTGTATTTGACTTTATTAAATGGATTTATATTAATGTTTGGCGCAGCCGGACCGCAACAGGAGGGGATAGAAAGAGGGAAAAAAAGGAAGACAGAAGGGGAAATTGCGGGGACAAGAGGGGGATAAAACAGAGAGACTACAACAACAATAACAACAACAACAACAACAAAAACAACAGAACAGCATCAGCAAATACGATATGTACAAATATGATACGTAAAATTATAACAAAGAAGCAGTTAGTGAAGTCAATATTAATAACAGAAATGACAATGAACATTATTGCACTACAAATGGAGCAATGAAAATACCAATAGAAATAGCACTATTGATAATGAATAATAACAATAATTACCTCTTTTATCAACAATACATATATGCAATGGTAACTTGAATTACAAAAGAAAGCAGATTAATGGAGGTAAAGAAACAGAAGTGAACTGTATTAACTTTGTAGATTGTTATAGTAACAATAGGTTAAGCTTTGTCAGTGTGCCGTGTTTTACCCAGTTTCCCCTAGGGGAACAACGTTAATATTTGTTTGATGATCGTGATTATATGCATGAGTGTTTGTGTTTGTATATGTACAGTATGTGTATATGTATGTTTGTACAGTGAATGTGCGTGTGGATGTATGTTGAACTTTTTTTTTTTGTGATTTCCTGCCGTGTGTTGCGCCGCGACTGGCTGGCTCTGTCGCCTTGGAAACGCTCGAAACAAAAGTGGCGCGTGTCTTGTTCCGTGTTGTGGAAATAAGTTGAGCCAACACACGATGTGCTGCTAACTGTACTTTTATTCACGACTCGTGGGAATAACACATCACATGTCCGGCAACGCTTAAACAGGAAGTACCTCGTTCCTTGGGCCAATCATATTCGTGTACACTTCAGGGACCGCTCGTAGATCGTATTACCTAAGAATATTACAGCGCGCTTCGTTTTGCCAGAACACAGACTTTCTTACCTACGAGAAATGTTATATTTTGGCCTGGGCTTGTTTTTCTGTTTGTTAGCAACATAGCCAAGCCAGTTATGGACAGATTTAATGTCCAAAAAACAATTCCTTTTATCTCCAACGAGTACAAACACACTTCACGTACTGCTTACGGCATTCAACGCCCTTCATTTACAGATCGGGCCAACGCTAAAACGCCAGAAGAAAATTACACTCACCAAGTTTTCGTTCAATACCATCACACGTCACAGTATTATTGAAAATACTATGAAACCGAAATACCGCAATATTTATAATACTGTTACTTCCCTACGACTGCCCCTCCCTATACGCAGATCACTAGCTGTGTGTAGGGCCCCGTGATCCGTGGGGGGCCTATTTTGCGTGAGGAGGCGCATGTAAGATGTCAATTAATGAACAACAGGGCACTTCATATGACATTTTACTGCAAATGTATTCATAGCCCCTTTCCTGCTCTGTCACTTATAGGAATATGATAGAACATTTCACATTGTCACTGTCTTGTAAGGCACACATACTGGGTTAAATCTCCATTGGGAGGCGTGGCAGGAAAATGAGCTTGAATATGGTAAAATTTGTTATTTTGCACATTTAAAAAAAAATCTATGAATTTGTTTTAATCCAAAACATGCATCTAATTAAATTCACATTTCAGTAAAATACAGAGTTTCTACTGTAAATGAGTTTTTTTAATGTGAAAAAACTTAAAACTTAAATATATTGTATGAATGGATATATATACAGTCTATTATTTAAACTATTAACTAGTGATGCACTGAAAATTCGGTAACCCCCCAAAAAATTTTGATCACCGAAAAGGCACTCCAAAAACAGGATGTTGTGATGATGTAAGCAATACACACAGGATTGTCTGGAGTGGAGGCAGCATGTCTGTGATGTGGACGTACTTTAGCATAATAAATCGTTTCGCACTGATAAAAAGGTATGGAAAAAAGGTTGAACTTGGGTAAGATAACATTCTGCTTAGGGCCCCAATTTAGCCAGGGCACAAAGTTAAAAACAGAATTGTCCAGAAAATGGAGGGCAGATCTAAGATGTCTTGCTCGCATGTCCCAACACTTTTATTCATTTGTACATGAAACCAAATATCCGGCAAATTATACACTATCGAATAAAATTTAATACACCGCTCATGCCACAGCAAAACAATTTTTCATAGTATTTTCTCAAATAACAAAACTATAAAAATGAAACTTGGATACAATTAAGAGTAGTCAGTGTACATCTACTAAAATATCAAGTAACAAATAAAAAAATAAATCGCGGGTACAAACTTTAAAATTGTCAGTATTATTAGGGGGCAAAAATGGTGCGGGTTGCTCTAATTAAATACGATTTTTGTGTGTACTACCACTATGGAGACACTCATTCACTGCATCTATGTGCTGCAACCAGTGCCGTTTTACGACTTATATGTTGCTTATAGCATACAACTATAATCTGGAGGCTACCCGCTTTTATATATAGTACAGCGCGATCTGTACAACAGAACCTACTCTTAGCTTGTGGAAGGTGCGCTCTGAAATATGCGTGTGCTGGAATGATCCAAAACCCGACTCCAGTGAAAAAACAAATAAAACCTTTCACCAAAACAAATCAATTTAATTCCTTTTGGTGGCTGCTGGATCCAATAAGCCCCTCAAGTCATCTAGGAGCTATAAAATGGCATTGCTGAGTAAACGATATGTCTAATATTTTATTTCTGATGGTTCAAATATGTTGACATATGGTATTCTCTCTCAATCATCTGTCATTGCAGGGCCATCTCCTCCTTTCTAACAGCTTATGTGTGCGTAACTGTGCCAGTTTGCTCGTACCTTCCAGAAATAAATATAAATATAGACGCAAAAATAGAAGCCGCAAAACCGTTTCAGTCTTGATATATCACATTGCGTGTGCTCAATGATTAGATTTGCATCCCTTCCCAGTATTGTGGGCGTTCTGATAATCAGCATATATTCTGCATGTACTTGAAGGCAGACACATTAAATGGATTGCGCTCTTTATTTTGCTAATTTTGGAGACGCAATCCTCTGGAATCAGCTTGCGTGCACTATCGAGTTTGCACATGTTTTAGAACACGCAAACTTTTAGTAGATCAGGACCTAAGGAAGGATGGGTAGGCCTACCAAATTCGGTACTTTTGTTGGCACAGACCGAATTCCCTCAGTATTACCGGGTATCGATTCATGTAAAATTTATATGGTGCCATATTTTGAAGCCTTTGTTAATTGTGACGTCGTATCCCAGGGACGTGCACATGATTATAGAGGGGCAGGGGCTCAAAGTCAGAAAAGGGCAGGACATTTTTTTTGGTCCTTTGCACAATATGGAAATTAATGTAAAATTAAATTTGCTAATAGGAAGCTAACTACTTAGCTGTGTGTCCTTTGTAGGTAAAAGTGATTGCCATTTCTTTTGTGTCAACAAATTATTGTCATAATGAGTTAATTCACATTATCATAGGCTTGGAAGACATGAAAAGCAACAAAACACTGGTTTATTATTAGGCTATTTATTGTTAAAGATAAGCACTTTAATATTGAACATTGAACAGTGCAACATGAACTTTGAAAAAAATACAAAAATAAATACTCAAATGGAAAAAAATTGAGAAAATCTGTCCTTCTTCCCTTAACTTGATGAAAACACCATCAAGTTGTAACTTATGGTCTTTCTCACTTAATGCTCAGACTAAACAACTGAAACGCAATACAGGCCCAAAAATATGGACCAGGGGCCAGTAGAGGGCTGTAGGATGGAGGCCACTCATACCCAAATATGCTCCTCAATGTAAATTCAGGGCTTCCATGATGCTAGTACTTGGTTTTAGCCATGCATTAAGAGGTTTGCTACCCTTAGCTGCTTCCTGGCGCTCCTTCTCCTTCCTTTTCTGTATCCCTTCTTTTTTTGGCATTGTGCTGCAGGCATAATCAACATGAATCAAGTTTAAATACAGATGGTAATATTCCTAACAGATAACCTACATCTTATATCCCCAGAATGCTGAAATTATTATTATTATTAATAATAATAATAATAATAATAATAATAATAATAATAATAATAATAATAATAATAATAATAATAATAATAATTATTATTATTATCATTATCATTCTTCTTCTTATTATTATTGTTATTATTATCATTATTATTATTATTATTATTTTGTTAACCCACACAGTAATAGCAAAGTCACAATAAACTTTATATCTAAACCTCTACTGTGAGAGAAATGTGATCCGCCGTAAACACAGTGCATTTTATTTTGAAAATTAACCTGGTGTTTTATTTTGTATTTTGTACACTACTTCCTGTGCCGCACGATCCGCTCTGCTCTGTGCGGAATTGATGTGCCGTGCTCAATTGATGCGCCGTGCTCCGACGTCCGGCAAAAACAGAAACTGACACATTGAATAATAGAATAATACAGCGTTTTTCTAAAATATTACCCATATTAGATGCTGAATAAGTGGACGGCGACTAGACCATAACTCACAGGTTCAAGTTGCTCCACTGTCACGTGACGTCTCGTCAGGGGAGCAGTTGGCTCTCTCTCCTCTCACTTACTCACTCACTCGCCCTCTCTCACCCTCTCTGGCGGAAGCGGCAGGGTCAAACAACCCGGTATTACAAGAAAACGTGGAGTTTTTGTACCGCTGTTTTTTTTTACATCCCTGACAGGAATTTATTAATGTTATTTAAAGAAAAGAAAGAAAAAAACACACACACACACACACACACACAGGCAGAGGGCACTTTTTAAGACGAGGCAAAAAAGGGCAGGGGCTCAAGCACCCATAGGGCCCTATGTGTGCACGTGCCTGTCGTATCCACTTGCAGACTCAGCAGGCTCAAACACCTGACAGTAAAAATTCACTCAAGCAGCACTTAGAGCGGACTGTTTCTAGGTAATGTTGCAATTTTCAATGCCAACAAAGCAAGTATGCCTGGTATAAAACTCTCAAATGTAAAGTAAGGCTACACTTTTCAAAAATGTGCTAAGTCGATGCAAATTTACTGGTTTGGAATTTGGATTTGCCGTATATTTGCAACTGATAAATATTAGCGATTTTACATGACGTTTTAAACACTTCCAAATTTGGTAATGAAAAGTATAATTAAGGTGTATGTTATAGGGCTGGGCGATATGGCCTTTTTTTTAATATCTCGATATTTTTAGGCCATGTCACGATACACGATATATATCGATATTTTGCCTTAGCCTTGAATTAACACTTGATGCATATAATCACAGCAGTATGATGATTCTATGTGTCTACATTAAAACATTCTTCTTCATACTGCATTAATATATGCTTTTTTAAACTTTCATGCAGAAAGGGAAATCATAACTAAGTCAATTGACCAAAACTGTATTTGTTAAACAGTTATTAAGCAGTGGCACAAACATTCATGTCATTTCAAAAGTGCAAGATTGTCAGAGACATTTTAAAACAAGCTATTAGTGCACTTTTGTGCATGATGTCACTAAGATGACATTTCAAAACAACACAAAATTAAAGTGCACTTTTTTTTACAGAACACCACTACAATAGTTTAAAACAAATAAAGTGCACTTTTAAAATGAGCTGCATAATAGGAAATCAAATAGTGTATGTCCTTCGCTATGTGGTAGGTTACTGCGGACGTTATCTCCTTCTGTTGTTGACAATTTTTTTCATACGGTGTTGATGTGGAAATGGTTGCCTCGGCATTTTGTTGGTGTAGCACCGAACGGAGATGTTGACATGGGGAGTTTCAAGCACTTTTCATTCTCCAGCGGGTGACTTTTCAAATGATACCACACTTTAGCAGTTACGCTACTTTTTGTAGCAACGCTTTTGCCCCACACTTGACAAATTACGGTTGTGTGTTCGACATATTCCCACTTGAAGCCAAATCACCGCCAGACGATGGACCCCCTGCTGTTTTTCTTGGAAATTCATTCTTCCTTCATTTACTACCAGATTCGCACCTTCTTTCTCTCGTATTACCACTCGCACCATAGCTAACGTTACCCATGCCGCAACCTCTCTGTGTCGTATGTAAGAAGGTGCGCTTGTTTTTGATGTCTCTGTGAGAAGGAGAGACTAGAAAGGAGAAGAGCCTGTAGTGTAATGCCTGCAGCTAAAAGCAACTGCGTGAGAACGTATACTCGAATATCACGATATAGTCATTTTCTATATCGCACAAAGACAAACCCGCGATATATCGAGTATATCGATATATTGCCCAGCCCCAGTGTACGTTGCAATCAAACAGCTGGTGTGTAATAAGTACAATACTTACAACAGAAAACACTTTCTAGGGCTCATCAAAATATTAGATTTAGCTTAATGGCAAAGACTATTTCCTGACCAGGCAACACGCCGTAGCCTATACACTACTGCCATTTAATGCTTTGGAATTGCAACTGCATGTAAAGTCAACTAATACTTGCAAATGAGACTCAGAAATGTAATAGGAAAACAAGATATAACAACTGGAAACCACAGTTACCAAAATCAGCTCATTTTTAAATATTACATAAAAAATAAGATTTTTACACAATTTTATTAACACACACAAAAGTACCAAAATTGGTACCGTTGACTAACGATATCCATTAGTGCCTTATAGGGTTGTACGGTATACCGGTATTAGTATAGTACCGCAATACTAATTCATCATATTCGGTACTATACCGCCTCTGAAAAGTACCGGTCCATCCACTGTAATGATACCAAGTACAGGAGCGTATCAAGTCGATACTACTATGATTACGTCGATATTTTTTGGCATCACAACATCTTCTTTTATTTTTTTTTTATGTGTATTATGTTTATAAACTCAGGAAATATGTCCCTGGACACATGAGGACTTTGAATATGACCATTGTATGATCCTGTAACGACATGCTATCGGATTGATACCCAAGTTTGTGGTATCATCCAAAACTAATGTAAAGCATCCAAACAACAGAAGAATAAATGATTTTTACATTTTTACAGAAGTGTAGATGGAGCATGTTAAAAGAGAAAGTAAGCAAATTTTAACAGTAAATGAACAAGTAGATTAATAATTCCTTTTCTACTACTCGTCCTTAATAATGTTGACAAAATAATAGAATGGAAAATGACACAATATGTTACTGCATACGTCGGCAGCTAAATTAGGAGCTTTTGTTTGCTTACTTACTACAAATAGACAAGTTGTCTTGTATGTTCACTCTTTTATTTAAAGGGGAACATTATCACCAGACATATGTAAGCGTCAATATATACCTTGATGTTGCAGAAAAAAGACCATATTTTTTTTTAACCGATTTCCGAACTCTAAATGGGTGAATTTTGGCGAATTAAACGCCTTTCTATTATTCGCTCTCGGAGCGATGACGTCACAACGTGACGTCACATCGGGAAGCAATTCGCCATTTTCTCAAACACCGAGTCAAATCAGCTCTGTTATTTTCCGTTTTTTCGACTGTTTTCCGTACCTTGGAGACATCATGCCTCGTCGGTGTGTTGTCGGAGGGTGTAACAACACGAATACGGACGGATTCAAGTTGCACCAGTGGCCCACAGATGCGAAAGCGGCAAGAAATTGGACGTTTGTTCCGCACACTTTACCGACGAAAGCTATGCTACGACAGAGATGGCAAGAATGTGTGGATATCCTGCGACACTCAAAGCAGATGCATTTCCAACGATAAAGTCAAAGAAATCTGCCGCCAGACTCCCATTGAATCTGCCGGAGTGTGTCTGCCGGAGTGTGTGAGCAATTCAGGGACAAAGGACCTCGGTAGCACGGCAAACAATGGCGGCAGTTTGTTCCCGCAGACGAGCAAGCTAAACCCCCTGGATGTCTTGGCTCACACCGTCCCTTATGCCACCGAAGATGATCAAGAGAAGAATATCAACCCTAGCTTCCCTGGCCTGCTGACATCAACTCCAAAACTGGACAGATCAGCTTTCAGGAAAAGAGAGCGGATGAGGGTATGTCTACAGAATATATTAATTGATGACAATTGGGCTGTCTGCACTCTCAAAGTGCATGTTGTTGCCAAATGTATTTCATATGCTGTAAACCTAGTTCATAGTTGTTAGTTTCCTTTAATGCCAAACAAACACATACCAATGGTTGGTTAGAAGGCCATCGCCGAATTCGTCTTCGCTTTCTCCCGTGTCGCTGGCTGTCGTGTCGTTTTCGTCGGTTTCGCTTGCATACGGTTCAAACCGATATGGCTCAATAGCTTCAGTTTCTTCTTCAATTTCGTTTTCGCTACCTGCCTCCACACTACAACCATCCGTTTCAATACATTCGTAATCTGTTGAATCGCTTAAGCCGCTGAAATCCGAGTCTGAATCCGAGCTAATGTCGCTATAGCTTGCTGTTCTATGCGCCATGTTTGTTTGTGTTGGCATCACTGTGTGACGCCACAGGAAAATGGACGGGTGTATATAATGATGGTTAAAATCAGGCACTTTGACGCTTTTTTTAGGGATATTGCGTGATGGGTAAAATTTGGAAAAAAACTTCGAAAAATAAAATAAGCCACTGGGAACTGATTTTTAATGGTTTTAACCCTTCTGAAATTGTGATAATGTTCCCCTTTAAGGACAAACTTGCCATAAGAAACATATGTTTAATGTACCCTAAGATTTGTTGTTAAATTAAAGCTAATAATAAAATGTTTTGTTGTCCTTTTTATTTAGAATAGTATCGAAATAATTTTGGTACCGGTACCAAAATATTGGTATCGGGACAGCACTAGTGCCTTATCTGTTCAAATGTGAAAGGTACTCATCCCTAGGTTGAAGTGTGTTGAGTCTTTTTCAGTGAATAGTCCAATCTGTACTGCTGTATAAGCCGACTACCCTAAGTTATACCCAAGTTTCATCTTTATAGTTATAAAAGAGTCAACCATACTGTGATACAATGGTTGCTGAAATACCAGAGATGTACTCACTTATGTGAGAGACTATAAATACTTCAGATTGCCACAGATTTCTCCCAATGCATTATCACCTCCGATTAGGCACCGTGAATCATCAAGCCATATGCCTCTGTTTTTAGGTGATGTTATGCTGTAAAAATAGTATTCACGCTAACTCCATCCTTCTTGAGAGACACTAGTGAGCATCCAAATGAAGCCCCGAGTGAGCTTTGGCCAAAGGCAGCTCTTTATAACCCCAGCAAACAGCTCATCACTGAAACGCATCTTAGCAGTCGTTGCTTGTCAACAGGTAGAGGAGGAGGGAGAAAGACGATTGCCGTCGTCCCGAAATAAATCACTTGCCTAATTTGAATTAGGCTATGCTTCACTGTTACTGTGAGTCAAGTGTGGCTGTGTCATCTGTCACGAAGTTTTACATCATCTCGCCGTGAATCATGTTGAAAATTGCAGCCAAGATGCATTGCCATTTAAGCTGACCTGAAAGCTTGCAGAGCAGCTGCAGGTTGAGTAAATACTTTTATTGGAGGTGTAAAAGGTTGAGTGTTTGAACTGCAGAGGATGTAACTGGATTGACTACAATGTGTTTGCATACGTGCATTTTTACAATAAGGGGCTCTTGTTTGTGTTGTCATTTAACCTTTCACTTTTGAATCAATATGGTACCAATTCCAGGTACCTGGGATTTGATACCGGTACTCGCAGTACCCATTTACGGTACTATTGTGTGTGTTCAAATGTGGTCATTTTCCTACAATCCTGTGTTTCATTTGCGAGTACTGCAATGTACTGTATAGTAGACTTTGCATGCAGATGTAAAAGCGTTAGATGGCAGTAGTCAATAGGCTACGGTGGGATTCCTTAGTCAAGAAGTAGTCTTTGCCATGTTCCAGTCTTTCTTTTGTTGAGTCCTACAAAGTCTTTACACTGTAAGTATTGTACTTATTACACCGTACATAGCTTTCATTACTGAATTTGGAGGTGTAGAAATCGCCATGTAAAATGACTAATGCTATTTGGTCGCACGTCTATGGCAAATCCAATGTGAATTAGCATAGAGCTGGCACATTTTGAAAAGTGGAGCCTCACTGTACTTTAGAGCACCTCCTTCTGGCTTAGTTGGCATGCAAAATTGTAACATTACGTACCTCTGCTCTGAGAACTTGATTGTTTTTTACCCCGGCCAAGTGCCTGAGCCGATGCCAAGGCTGCAACCGGACGTGACGTCACGTGCACCAAAATGTATCGAAATATGGCACCATTTGATTTGACCTGAAATTGTACCTGGTTGTACAGACAAACTTCGGTCGGTACCTATAAAAGTACCTAACTTGGTACCCACCCTTCGTGGTACTTTGAGATACAAGTGCCCCAGTTACTGTACAAGTTTTTCAGGATACAAGCTTTCTCCCAGGTGATTGTTATACTTTAAGTTATGCACAAACATTCAGGTTACAAGCCTCCCCACAGCTCGCTGGCGTAGCGAATGTCAGAGTGAACCCCATAAGAGCCGACCAAAAGTAGACGCTAGCATTAGCTTTTAGTTAGAGATCAACATAACTTTGTTTTCCAACCATGTGAAGAAAGAAAGTGAGTGTGACGGACAGTGCTTAGAAGAAGTAGATAATTGAATTAAAGAAATAAATACGGTAATCAAAAACATGACTGGGCTGGTGAAGCAGCTAGAAAGTAGCACTGTTAGTCTGGACCATACTGAAGCAGAATGAGCCGATAACGTTAAAATAATGTCCAAACGGCAGACATTTAGCCATGAAAATTTGAAAAAGCTGCTGATTGTGTATTTGACGGAGAAGCAGCTCGAACGAGATATGTAGAAGCCCACTTTCCATATGTTATTATTACATTATGTCATAAAACGACTGTAGTTGTTTCCACTACATTCTAGTGTATTGTTTTTTAAAAATTATTTCTTATCTAAAGTTATTTTTAAAGGCATGCAAAAGTATTTTTTAAAGGCATGCTACACGGTAAAATTGCACTGTCTTGCTGGAAGGCCAAGCACCAAATACATTGACTTTTATTTTATTTCAATGTTCAACGCGGTAATATGAATTTTTCAACGTACGAGAGGCATCACAGAACCGACTCAAATTATACCGCGAGATACTGCTGTACAGATACGCTTAACGTTTTATCATTTTTGGCAAATGGTCAGCGACTACATACTGTAAGTTGCTAAGCCTCGCTTTTTCAACCAATTTTGCATACATTTTACACCCATGTTCTTGTCAGTTCAACATTTGTTGGTGATTGCGTGTACTAAAACATGTGCAAACTTGATATCACAAGCATAGCTGATCTACTAAATTTGTACTTTGCTTCTCTTAAGTCAGCAACACAAGAAGTACAATCCATTTAGTGTGTCTTTCTACATGAATATACAGAATATATCTTGATCATCAGAACTTTATACTGAATAATATAAATATAAATACTGTATAATCATTCAGCAGGCATAATGTGATTTATCAATGGTGAAACTGTTCTACGGGTGTTCTTTTGCATCTTTATTTAACACGTCTGAAAAGTATGTACAAACTGACAAAGTTACACACACAGCTGTGAGAAAAGAGCTGATTGCGCTGCAAAAACAGACGATGGACAGACAATCCTTTGTCCTACGTGTGTGTCTACATATTGGACAGTCAGAAGTAATAATATATATATATATATATATATATATATATATATATATATATATATATATATATATATATATACAGTACAGGCCAAAAGTTTGGACACACCTTCTCATTTCAATGCGTTTTATTTATTTCCATGACTATTTACACTGTAGATTGTCACTGAAGAAATCAAAACACCTGTGAAGTGAAAACTATTTGAAGTGACTACCTCTTGAAGCTCATCGAGAGAATTCCAAGACTGTGCACAGCAGTAATCAGAGCAAAGGGTGGATATTTTGAAGAAACTAGAATACAAAACAGGTTTTCAGTTATTTCACCTTTTTTTGTAAAGTACATAACTCCACAGTGTTATGTACTACTACTAACCCCTTAGCACAGTGGAAGAGGGGTTAGTGCGTCTGCCTCACAATACGAAGGTAGTCCTGAGTTCAATCCCGGGCTCGGGATCTTTCTGTGTGGAGTTTGCATGTTCTTCCCGTGACTGTGTGGGTTCCCTCCGGGTACTCCGGCTTCCTCCCACCTCCAAAGACATGCACCTGGGGATAGGTTGATTGGCAACATTACATTGGCCCTAGTGTGTGAATGTGAATGTGAATGTTGTCTGTCTATCTGTGTTGGGTGTACCCCGCCTTCCGCCCGATTGAAGCTGAGATAGGCTCCAGCGCCCCCCGCTACCCCGAAGGGAATAAGCGGTAGAAAATGGATGGATGGAGATGGATGGATGGATAACTCCACATGTGTTCATTTATATGTTGATGCCTTCAGTGACAATCTATAATGTAAATAGTCATGAAAATAAAGAAAACACATTGAGTGAGAAGGTGTGTCCAAACTTTTGGCCTGTACTGTATATCTATCTATCTATCTATCTATCTATCTATCTATCTATCTATCTATCTATCTATCTATCTATCTATCTATCTATCTATCTATCTATATATATATATATATATATTTATTATTATAATTTTTTTGATTACCTCTCGAGGAATTCTGAAAAACGTATATCCTTTTTGCGATTTGAACGATTTGTACAGCCGAAAACAACACAAGCGTAGGGCATTTTTTCTTTGGAAAAGGCTAAATGGCACATAGTACACTATGCTAGCATGACCACCACGCATATTTAACGTGAAGTCAGTAAATTCCAATCAATATCTTTTATTTGAAAATACATTTGAAAAAAATTCCTTTGTTTGCATTTGGATCATTCCAGACGCATGAATGTGCTGCACTGTTGTGATGGTCGACTGCCTCCCTGCATAACTCACTGTCAGCATGTTAAAATGTGTGCCTGTTGTCTAAAGATTGCGATTCTATATTGCAGAAAAGGTGTTACATATTATAGATGTGTGCTGCAAGTTCAACATTGCAAGCACAATGGAGAGCACAATAAAATTAATGTGGAGGGGAATTAGTGTTTCCATGGGCACATAATGAAGTATGCCCAAAAAACTAATTTAAAGGCGTCATATTATATTTTCTTTTTCTACTTTTAAAAACTATTCCTTGTGATCTACAATAGTGGTCCCTAACCACCGGGCCCCGGCCCGATACCGGTCCGTGGACCGAATGGTTCCGGGCCGCACAAGAAATAAAAAAATAAAAAAGTTTTATTTTTTTATTTTTATTTTTTTAATTAAATCAACATAAAAAACACAATATATACAATATATATCAATATAGATCAATACAGTCTGCAGGGATACAGTCCGTAAGCACACATGATTGTATTTCTTTATGAAAAATAAATAAATAAAAAATACCAACCCACCCACCCCCCGGTCCGTGGGACAAATTTTCAAGCGTTGATCGGTCCGCAGCTACAAAAAGGTTGGGGACCACTGGTCTACATAACATGGAATAGTTTTTGCATTTTGCATAGATTATGTTTTACAGACCATCTTAAGGCAGCGTTTTGACCTTCTCTTCTGGATGCATCGTTTTGTGGGCGGTCTTACTTGCGTGCCTCCACTTCGACTGTGTCTTCTTCATGTCAGCCTTGTTTTAGTTTTTAGCGCTTCCATATTGAGTCCTACTGCCAGATATAAGTTTGAACTATACTCTACTTTGTATTAGAAATGGCAATAGCGGAGGATGCATGTGCATGTACGAGCCAGTCTGCCCCAAAACAAGATGATAACAAAAAAGAAGGAACTTATTGACTGCAACTCGGACTCGCGCAAAGCTCTAAAGGTAAATCTCTACCATATATGGAGATATCCGCTGATGTCACCAATGGGGAAAAAAATAAACAAATTGGGCAAATTCCAAACGGCTCGTTTGGAGGATGTATGAAGGAAGGCAAGATGGTCTTATAAATATCTCCGCCATGCCTTCATGGTTTTATTTAAAACCATGCAGGATTTATGCAGATCCCAAATACACAAAACAGGTACAAATAGGTAAAAAAAAAGTTGGCTGTTGTATTAATAGGTGCCCTTTAAATATAGCTGTCTGCACCAGTTATCAATTTTACACGGTTTTAGTAGAATACATGCAACACGCCCTCTATTAGGACAGGCAATTTTTAGTTGGCATATGCTGTTTAGCACGTGTGATTTGGATCTCAGTAGATCAGGTCCATAGTGTCTAAAGAACATTTTTCAGAGTCTTTGCCCAATTGTTGTGTTTACTTTTTCAATTATTCCCAACTATCTAAAAGACGCCAGAATGTCAAAGCAAGTTTAATCTG
The DNA here is from genome assembly GCF_033978685.3 of Nerophis lumbriciformis. Lineage (NCBI taxonomy): Eukaryota > Metazoa > Chordata > Actinopteri > Syngnathiformes > Syngnathidae > Nerophis > Nerophis lumbriciformis. Next base: position 17,608,009 of record NC_084585.2, read on the forward strand.
GATCTGCATTAGAAATTGAACAGGGAAAGTCCCATTTAATTTGTCCACACACAGTCACTGTCAAATCTCATCTGAGCACCTTTGTGTGCCACCTGTAATACGATCCAATCTCACATAGATTTTGCTGGTGACCAATGCTTAAACCTTGATGGAGGTTGGTTGGTTTCTCAGTGTTCTTGCTGTATGAGTTAGTATGGTGGGCGATGCTGTGCAGTAGTTGGAGAATAATGTGTGCAGAGAGACAGTAAAGAATAGCTCATGGCAGGCAGAGGAGCGCAGAGGACTGCGGAGGTGGATGTTACGGCTCAGCCTTAGTGAGCTTGTCAGATGCTGAGAGAGCAACATGCACTGAAAGCGCCCTGCCCCTGGAGATGTGAAGATTTACCACCCTAACCTACTTAGCATGGATTTGGCTTTTGCCCCACAGCAGCGTATTTAATGCAGAGTTATCATTTGTCAATGATATTGATGCACATTCTCAGCAATTAATGCTAATGAAGATAACCCTGAGAAGCAACTGGATGACATGCATTGAAAGATGAGCTCAAATCAGTCACTTTATATTTGAACTGTACTTTACTTTTGTCCTGTGTGACCATGCAGACTGGCAGAAAGAACTTTTTATTGACATTCTAGCAGTATATTAGTATCCCAAGAGCCCGTTTAAGATCAGCAAACGTAAGAAAAATCAATCATCTTCCTCGCGTCTTTGCTTTGGAGAGAAGAGGTGCTCAAATTGACGGAAACTTCCTTCCCACAGAACTGCGATGTATTTGTGGCGATGGGTAATTGGCCATGACACACATGGACACATTGGAAGAGTGAGCAAAAACCACAAAAGCTAAAGAAATATGTTTAGAAATACAAATGAATGTTGTTTTTTTTAGCTTATTTCTGGTGTTTTATTGTCACACGTGTGATTTTAGATGCAGAACCTGCAGCTGGTTGAGAAGAGCGATACGTCCTTTCATGCCAGTCCATTAACACCAGAAAAAGTTGTGGATCATTGTTTAACTGATCACTGCAAATAAAAAACACTTCCTTAAGCAAGTTTGCCTCGGACTCAAGCTCACAATAATAGCAACAAAGTCACCTGCTTTGTCGTCTTATTTTCTGGCAGCCCAAGTGCATATGAGGTGTGCGAGGAAGCAGAGTTATAATCCCCACTGCCACAGACTGTGCAGGTTGTAATATACATTTACAGATGAGTGTGGACAGTAACTTCCAAGTCTATTCGTGGCGGTGGCCTCAAAAAATAAATGTACGAGAAGCACTTACAGGATACTAGTTCTGACCTTCCCTTAGCTAGATGGACCTGCCCTTTGTAAATTGCTTTGATACGATTGTTTGTTTGACTTCTGCAAAGCTGGACAGCCAGTTAACATCTGAATGTCCTCCTATAAGCACGCAAGGTTGGTCTTTTCTTCTATTTTGGCCAAGTCATTTACAAAAGGTAAACATAGTAGTCTATAGGCTATTAGGAATTAGCAGCTACACAACAGCTAAGCACACAATAGCACACAAGCTAGACTTACGTAATAAGTGTCCCTCTTTGAACAATATTGCAGTCTAAAACAGAACATTTTGCAATAAAAACAAGTACCAAATCACAGTTGCATATTACTTACACATACAAAGTCTCCAAGGCAGAAGCAAATTAGAAAGCATCCACAAAACAAACATGTTCACATCAATCAACTGAGGGACGGCGTGGCGCAGTGGAAGAGTGGCCGTGCGCGACCCGAGGGTCCCTGGTTCAATCCCCACCTAGTACCAACCTCGTCATGTCCGTTGTGTCCTGAGCAAGACACTTCACCCTTGCTCCTGATGGGTGCTGGTTAGAGCCTTGCATGGCATCTCGCCCCATCAGCGTGTGAATGTGTGTGTGAATGGGTAAATGTGGAAGTAGTGTCAAAGCGCTTTGAGTACCTTGAAGGTAGAAAAGCGCTATACAAGTACAACCCATTTATCATTTATTAGCTTGAGTCCAAGGCAAACTTGCTTAAGGAAGTGTTTTTTTATTTGCATTGATCAGTTAAACAATGAACCACAACTTTTTCTGGTGTTAATGGACTGACATGAAAGGACGTATCACTCTTCTCAACCAGCTGCAGGTTCTGCATATATATATATATATATATATATATATATATATATATATATATATATATATATATATATATATATATATAGCCATCCATCCATTTTCTACCGCTTATTCCCTTCGGGGTCGCGGGGGGCGCTGGAGCCTATCTCAGCTGCAATCGGGCGGAAGGCGGGTTACACCCTGGACAAGTCGCCATCTCATCGCAGGGCCAACACAGATAGACAGACAACATTCACACTCAGATTCCCACACTAGGGACCATTTTAGTGTTGCCAATCAACCTATCCCCAGGTGCATGTCTTTGGAGGTGGGAGGAAGCCGGAGTACCCGGAGGGAACCCACGCAGTCACGGGGAGAACATGCAAACTCCACACAGAAAGATATATATATATATATATATATATATGTCTTAATAAGGTTATCCAAAAAATAGTGCTCGATACCGTAGTAGAGCGCAATATATGTATGTGTGGGGAAAAAAAATCACAAGACTATTTCATCTCTACAGGCCTGTTTCATGAGGGGGGTACCCTCAATCGTCAGGAGAAAATTGATCAAGTTGATCAAAACTTTTACAACATTCCACACTCCAAAATAATAAAAGTATGTACGATTCCTGCTGATATCATATCGAAACATTATCAGTATCAGCCAAGGGGTGCTCAAAAAAATTGAGTCACATCCAAATTGCGATTTTTATTTATTGCGATTCTAAATCGATTTATAATTTTCGATAATCAGCTAAAAAAATAAAAAACAATTTTCTCGCAAAGTATATATATATTTTTAAGAACACATTTTTTTTTAAATAAAAACATTAAACAACTATTATTGATACTATCACTATTAGTGATACTATTTATTCATTTTTGGTTTTCCTTTTTTTTAGTATTGTATTTAAAAAGTATTGTATTTGTATGTCTTCTCAATTGCTTTTATAAAGCATTAATAAGATGTGGTTAGGTTGGAGTTGCTCCATTTTCTTTTATTAGATTAATTAACATTCTGTGATTTTTGTAAATAAAATTGTTAAAATAATTAAAAAAAAACAATTATTTAAGGCTAACAACACTGTGTGTATAAGTTGTACGTCAGTAGCTTTTGTAACTAGGAACCTGTTTTGAAAAGTTTTTATAAAAATGTACATACCAATTGATATATTACGAGAATCAAGAAAATCGATTCTGAAACGAATCATCACCACATGAATCATAATCGAAACAAATCGTGAGGTGCCCGAAGATTCCCATCTCTATCGACCAATATTCAAGGCTTCAATAAGTCGTATCAGACACCGCTAGGACAATTTTTTACGACCTCAAAGGTTTCTCTGTAGTTCCCAAATACCGACTCAACATGCTTACCAATCTGCACTGAAGACTATTTCTCTTCAATTTGCACAAGATTACACTGCTGATTAGAGTGTTGGCACCCAAGGGAGATTCCACATTTGGCCATTCTTGATTGCCATTCAGCACAAAGTCACACATGTTTTTTTCTATAATAAAAGTGGTATAAAGTAATTGCCAGTCTGTTTCTCAATTAAGTAACTGCAGATGAAACTGCAATGAAAATCGTGACGTATGACCTAGCTAACAACAACGTATATACAGTATATCACCGGGAAAAAGCCGTGAAGAAGGCAGTCCATTCAGTATGGAAGGGACATTATTTTTAGACGAGAAGCATAATCCAGAAGAAACGAGACACAGGGAGGACAATAGAATTGACAGGTAATGTGCAACGAGATAAAGCACCACATAAGTTCCCTCATGACGTCGTCCCCTCTTATTATAATATAGGGGAACATGTGCTTTATAATTGCTCTAGTTTCTATGAATAGATCCTACCTTGCAATGGTGGTTTGGTCCTGCAATGCCAGCAGTATAAATGTAATATTTACTAAAAATGAGACAACACGTGACCGTTACTGTGTAAGTATAGCTCACAGTGAACATGTTCAAACAGTGTGGATATAGTGTGATCACTCTGCCTTAATCCTCCTGGGCATGGAATCGATCAGAACTGCACATGTGGATACTGGAATACTCTTCTACTCCTCCATAATGGCATCACTGCTGGATGTTGGACCCCTTGTCTCCCCTACTTTCCTCAATTGTGGTCAAGTGTGATGGAGGAGACATACTTGTCCACTGCATAGCCTTCAGGAAGACACTTGTTTCTTGGAGGTATGTCTGCACTCCTTATCACGTGGTCAACTACTACTTCACAATGTCACAGTAAATGTTAGAATTCTGCTCTTAAAAAACAGAAATGACACGACCTGACGACGACGGAGGTGCGGGGGGTTGGAGGACCGGTACTTTTCATAGGCAGTATAGTACCGAATATGATTCAATAGTTTCGCGGTACTATATTAAGGCCATGTCTACACTAAGTTGCCCTTAAACGAATAATTATTTAGCGTAAGCCCCGTTTCAGCCACACTAAACCAGCGTTTAAGGTCCCCCTCATAGGACACATTTTTACACTGGTAAGTCAGCTGTGTAATTCTTGAATTTACGGCACTTAGCTTTGTATGGACAAAGCGAGTTTGGAGAGGAAGTGACGCCAGAAAGACCTCGCCCACGCAGGAAGTGACGCGATAAAGAACACGCCACAGCCAGCTTCATAATAAAGCTCGGAGGTAACCACTGGAAATATGAAGCCGAGTCATCCAGACATGCCCGTGTTTCTCATTATTCTACATGTACAGACGCTTGTGGAAATCACACATGAATACCTTAAGAGAAAGCGATTGCAGCTATTTGGGATACAACACTTCTCAGACGGCAAGTTAACTTTCCAATGTCCAGGTCAGCTGTTATGCTACTTAGCGAAGGAGAGACAAGGAGAATGCGAGCTCCCGTGGATGTGATAAAAAAGATAGCGTGTGCTTTGTATTACCTGGCCGTCGAGGGAAGACTACAAAAAACGGCGAATGCATTTGGACTGGCAAAGCAGACTGTGTCAGTTATTGTCCGCCATGTATGTCGCGGACTCGACGTCTCGGTCCGGAGAATATAAAGTCACCAAAAACGAATGGACAAAGAAGGTGAAGGCAAAAGAGTGAGGAGTGTCCTGACCACATATCTAGATCCCTAGATTAATGTTAAATGTCCTTTATCACATTGTTTACGTTTCTAATAAAGATTTGATTAATTTATGATGGCTCAGGTGTGATTCACTACAATAGGGCCCCACAGCACACTGGATTCCAGTTAATTGAAATACCACAACACTGGATATTGTTCAGATAAGTTAAATTTAAGAACTTGCACACAAAGCAACACTGGAGATGACTATGACGTGCGCATTTTCCGCGCATGCGGACTAGGTCGCAATGCGCCGGCGGACAGAGGGGGGCGGGGGTCTTAAACGGTGGCATTGTTGTGTGTGGACACGGATAAGGTTAGGTGGGATTTACCCTGGATAACCTTATCCGGCTTTGTGTAAACGGGGCCTAATACCGGTATACCGTACAACCCTATGTTGGACTACATGGCGGAGAGGCGCAAAGCTTTTTGGGTAAAACTTTACCATATATGGGGGACCCTCTGACGTCACCAATGGAAAAAATGTCACTAATGGGGCAAATTCCAATCGGATTGTTTAGCAGAAGTATGAGGGAAGGCAATATTCTTTCATAAATATCTCCGCCATGCCTTCACAGTCTGATTTCACATTTTTGGAACTCATGCAGATCCTAAATGCACAACATCAGGTACCAATAGGTAAGAATAGTTGTTTTGCATAGTACGGCTCCTTTAAAACGGTAAAGCTAACCGTTGGGTGTTTGCCGCGGTTATCATTAATACCGTTTATTGTTTCATCCCATGCAGATGTAAAAGCAGCAATTACCTGCTTCGTCTCGCCATTGGTTTGGGGGTCCTTGCCCTCGAAGACTGCTGGTATATAGTATTGTACCTTGAGAAGATTTACTGGAATAAAAATGCCTGCTGTGCCATGATCCGTGGCCCGGATCATGTTTTTGTTATTTTCTGCTGGTTTTGGACTCCCTTAGTTCCTGTTGTTGTGCACCCTTGAGTTTGTTTAGTTACCATGGCTACTTATTATTTTCGCCTGCCTCTGATTGGTGTTTGGGACACTCACCTGTTTCTCGAGCACTAATCAGAGGCATTATTTAAGCCTGCCTTTGCCAGTCAGTCGGCCTGGCTTCTTTGTTTGCTTCATGCTCCTGTTACGTGAATACTCCTTGTCTTGAGTCTATGCTAAGTGGTAGCGATAGCTTCCAGTGCGATCGACACATTTTTCCGTCGGCTTGTTTCCTGTTTTATGTACCTCCTTGATTTCTGAAGAATAAATCATGTTCCTACCTGCAAGTCCTGTCCGGAGTGGTCCGTTTGCATCCCGGGGGAACGAACCTTGCAGCAAGCTGCAACCCTGCTGTAACATGCTGAAATTTGAGCGTCGTAAGATACTGTAGAAGAGAATATATCACCATAAATTAGACGCATAAATATTTCTTGCAACTCCACATTGACTCAGTTCTTCTATCTTGTATGTGAGCATAGAAAACAAGCGTTGAAGGACACCCTTGAAACCCAAATCTCTAAGGAGCTTGGCGCTCTCTGCCATGAAGAGTAACGTCAGCAGCTCTCAACGTCTCTGGAGATGGCTTGATACTATACTTTAGTGATTACTTTTTAATGCTCCTGTTTTAAGGTTGTCTTTGGGACAGCCTACGTTTGCAGTCTCCCTTTTGAACCAACAATCCCACGAGCGGAGGAGCTGTTTTAACAGATGCGCCCACGCTTAAGAAGTCTGTTTCTTAACAGCACTCAGAGAAGGTCTTCAGCCTTCACAGAAATGTCCAACACCAACACAACTAAGAATAGTGAAGTTTTTCAGTAGTATGCATGGTAGGGACGAGGGATGGACATTTCATATCACTGTTATTGTCACCGATTATCACGGTTAGCATTATTATCCCGGTATTGTTGAATGTGCTCAAAATTAGTGATGTAAGGATAAAAAGGTGTATTGATGAACCACAAATAAACACCCAACGCTAATATTATAATTTTGATTTAAAATCATCATAAAACCGTGATTGATAACCAGATTTTAATATATTCTAACGGACTGTTGAGACTGCTCATTTATTGGAGAAGCAATACCACCCCATATGTGCCTGATGCACATACAGTACCAGAAACCGCAATTAGCCGTGCTAATGTTGGAACCCATTTCCCCAGCGTATCAGCATATTGAGAACGAAATAGGCACTGACATTACCCATATCCACATAGGTTTTATTTGTCGAAAATATACTTTTCCCTGTCAGTTCGATTACACATCTACATACAGGCTAACGGGCATATATTTCCCCCGTTAGCCTATATGTCGATGTGTCATTGACCGGGCTAGCATGCTAAGCATTCGTTGCACGGACATACTGGCTTTGTTAGACAAGGTCATAGACTGTATTGGACAATAAATTAGTTTACATACGAAATGTCCATTTCCATTTATTACAAGTAATAAGAGAACGTAAATGCCCTACTTACCTATCAAGAAGGAAATGAGCAAGTTTGGCGTCAGATGAAAAAATCTTCTCCGCCTTCAATCGTCTCCATCTTTCAAAGGCATCCCTGATACAAATCCTTGTTTTGTTCCTGGCTTTGTCATGAATAAATTGAGGATCGTAACGACGCCTTTTAGATTTACTAAGGTCTGACATGTTTAGTAACTTTACCAGTGGCTGTAGCGAGACGAAGATGGCGGTGCGTAACTGGCAACCTGGATGTTTCACACTCACTGACTTTCTAATTGGTCAAACGGTAGAGGACGGGGCATAGAAATGAAAACAATAACAATATTTCGGGGCTGTAAATCTAATTTTGAAATGAGCATATCCCGGCTGAACTACCGTTATCAGTTATAAAGGTATTCGAAAACAACATGACTTATTAATGCCTTTTGACATATCAGGGCCATTTAATGATGACTTGACATGACATTTATACATATGGCACCTTTAATTATGTTACCTGATTCTATGAAACATTTACTTCCAAACAAAAAAGTTGAAACCATAACTTGGTGGCCTTGTGGTTAGAGTGTCCGCCCTGAGATCGGTAGGTCGTGAGTTCAAACCTCCGGCCGAGTCATACCAAAGACTATAAAAATGGGACCCATTGCCTGCCTCACTCACTGACTTTCTGTAAGAATAAATAGGTGAAAAATGGTGCATTATAGCAGCTGAAATGGGGCAAACATGAATACGTATGGAGAGAGTGTTTTACATGTTTCTCATCATGTACTCTAATGCAGTGGTCCCCAACCACCGGTCCGGGAACCGGTACCGGTCCGTGACGCATTTGCTATCGGGCCGCAGAGAAACATTAAATAATTTATAAAAGACTGCTGCTCACTGCTCCCCTCACCAGGAGGTGGAACAAGGGGATGGGTCAAATGCAGAGGTTAATTTCACCACACCTAGTGTGTGTGTGACTATCAGTGGAACTTTAACTTTAACTTTATAGTAGTAGGGGAATTATAGACATCCCTGGCTAAATGCTCACACTTTAAACCTGAGTCAGTCTATAAATATAATGCTTGACTCTTGACGCTGTGGTTTGCCATTACAACCCAAGTTCAATGGACCTGTTCGGCTATGTGAAGCTTCTCATTATGTATGTCACACAAGTACAATACACAATCCATAAATTAAAGTGCTGAGAGATTATTAAATAATATTTATATAATACATATGAGAAAAAATTTGAATATTCATTGACATATAAAGGATGTTGCCAGTGTGTACTCATTATGCAACAGATCAAAATTATACCATTACCCAGAATAAGTGAGAATGGTGGGCTGAGTACCAATTGTATTGTCCAATATTATGGAAAATTATGAATACTGTAAAAACTGGGAATATTTCCGCTTCAATAGACAGATAGCTTTATTGGCCTGACTAAGACAAAACATTTTAATGGCGGAACGGTTGAAATTGGTTTGAAAGACCTGGGAGAAAAAGCAGAAAGAAAAAAAGGGGGAAAACACTGGAAAATTATGAGTGACAGTAAAACCGGTTATTTTTGGAAAGGTTTGTTGAAAGAGCACACATGTCGTTTTGATGTTCGAACGGGAGCAATCCGATGAACGATGTGGGAGTTACGGACGACCGAAGAAGAGGAAGAAGAATAAGAATAAATAGCTGAAAAATGGTGCATAATAGCAGCTAAAATGGGGCAAACATGAATACGTGTGGAGAGAGTGTTTTACATGTTAATGCAGTGGTCCCCAACCACCGGTCCGGGAACCAGTACCGGTCCGTGACGCATTTTCTACCGGGCCGCAGAGAAACATTAAATAATTTATAAAAGACTGCATTTTCTCCAACTTAACTTTGGCCTGTCCCACTCGACCAGGGGTGTCAAACTTGTTTTCATTGAGGGCCACACCGCAGCCATGGCTGCCAATGTAGGGCCGCTTGTAACGGTAAACAATTAATGAATTTGCCAATGAATTTAAATATTCAAAGCAAATTTTTACGTAAGGAGTAAAACAAATCTGTGGATTTGACCACGGTTTTTTTTTTACAAAAAAAAACTTGGCAGCTTAGTTGTCAGACTTTTACTGTAAAATATATGGTGTTATTTTATTATTATTTTTTACAACATATTACTGTAGATAGAAATACAGTACAGCTGTTTAATTTTATTTTGGCAACTCAGCTGCCAGTTTTTTACCATAATAAAATGTGGTACCATAAAATCATCAACCGTGGATTTAAAGAAAAAAAAAACTGACAGCTCAGTCGACAGAATTTTACTGTAAAAAAAACAAACATCGGTCGTTTTTTTTTCAACTTACATATGCTGTAAAAAACTCCCTAAATTTTACAGTAAAATCTATTGGTCACTTTTATACTGTACAATTTGATGGATAACTTGCTTCGAAACCATACGTTAAGTAGATATTTAAGTATTTATTTGGATTTTGACCAACAAAGTTAGATAATATAACATTTGTTGCAATATTGGACACTATTTTTTTTCCCCGTCAAACTAGAAAAAAACAAACTAATACCTTTAGTAAGAAAATAAGAAATTAAAGAAACAAAATATATGGTATTTTATTGACATATTATTTCCAGGCATATAAAATGACGTGGAGGGCCAGATCCGGCCCGTGGGCCTTGAGTTTGACAACTGTGCACTAGACACACCAATGAGCTTGTTTATAGATGTACAAACCCCGTTTCCATATGAGTTGGGAAATTGTGTTGGATGTAAATATAAACGGAATACATCCATCCATTTTCTACCGCGTATTCCTTTCGGGGTCGCGGGGGGCGCTGGAGCCTATCTCAGCTACAATGATTTGCAAATCATTTTCAACCCATATTTAGTTGAATATGCTACAAAGACAACATATTTGATGTTCAAACTGATAAACATTTGTTTTTTGCAAATAATCATTAACTTTAGAATTTGATGCCAGCAACACGTGACAAAGAAGTTGGGAAAGGTGGCAATAAATACTGATAAAGTTGAGGAATGCTCATCAAACACTTATTTGGAACATCCAACAGATGTGCAGGCTAATTGGGAACAGGTGGGTGCCATGATTGGGTATAAAATTAGATTCCATGAAATGCTCAGTCATTCACAAACAAGGATGGGGCGAAGGTCACCACTTTGTCAACAAATGCGTGAGCAAATTGTTGAACAGTTTAAGAAAAACCTTTCTCAACCTGCTATTGCAAGGAATTTAGGGATTTCACCATCTACGGTCCGTAATATCATCAAAGGGTTCAGAGAATCTGGAGAAATCACTGCACGTAAGCAGCTAAGCCCGTGACCTTCGATCCCTCAGGCTGTACTGCATCAACAAGCGACATCAGTGTGTAAAGGATATCACCACATGGGCTCAGGAACACTTCAGAAACCCACTGTCAGTAACTACAGTTGGTCGCTACATCTGTAAGTGCAAGTTAAAACTCTCCTATGCAAGGCGAAAACCGTTTATCAACAACACCCAGAAACGCCGTTGGCTTCGCTGGGCCTGAGCTCATCTAAGATGGACTGATACAAAGTGGAAAAGTGTTCTGTGGTCTGACGAGTCCACATTTCAAATTGTTTTTGGAAACTGTGGACGTCGTGTCCTCCGGACCAAAGAGGAAAAGAACCATCTGAATTATAGGCGCAAAGTTGAAAAGCCAGCTTCTGTGATGGTATGTGGGTGTATTATTGCCCAAGACATGGGTAACTTACACATCTGTGAAGGCGCAATTAATGCTGAAAGGTACATACAGGTTTTGGAGCAGCATATGTTGCCATCCAAGCAACGTTACCATGGACGCCCCTGCTTATTTCAGCAAGACAATGCCAAGCCACGTTTTACATCAACATGGCTTCATAGTAAAAGAGTGCGGGTACTAGACTGGCCTGCCTGTAGTCCAGATCTGTCTCCCATTGAAAATGTGTGGCGCATTATGAAGCCTAAAATACCACAACGGAGACCCCGGACTGTTGAACAACTTAAGCTGTACATCAAGCAAGAATGGGAAAGAATTCCACCTGAGAAGCTTAAAAAATGTGTCTCCTCAGTTCCCAAACGTTTGCTGAGTGTTGTTAAAAGGAAAAGCCATGTAACACAGTGGTGAACATGCCCTTTCCCAACTACTTTGGCACGTGTTGCAGCCATGAAATTCTAAGTTAATTATTATTTGCAAAAAAAAATAAAGTTTATGAGTTTGAACATCAAATATCTTTGCCATTTATTATAACTTTGTGACATGATACAATGACCTTTAATTAACATAGCAAATATAAATGTGACAGATTGTTGACAAAGGCTGATTTCCATCAGCATTTCATTGCAAAGAAACAAGCCCAGGGCTCCCACTAATTCAGCGTTATAGTGAGTTGTATTTTGCACAAGTGGGAAGCCGGTCCCTGAAAATAATGCCTATATTAAACCAGTCCGTGGTGCAAAAAAGGTTGGGGACCACTGCTCTAATGGATTTAAATGGGTGTAATTTTGAAAGTATTTTATGTTCTTTGGACGTTTTTATATCCACAAAGTGAGCAAGCTGTGTTAAGTGTGACCATGTGTGTTGACCTTTATGTTAGTTGCATTTTCTTTTGCACCGTGACTAGGGAAGGTTGTTTACATTGTGTCATATAAGTAAATGCTGTGCTATTTCTATTAAAAACAACATTTTTGTTTTTAATAGTATAATATACAGTACTTTCTTGGCAAAAAAAGCGGCGGCAGCGGCGATGACCAAGAAGAACGCGGAGTTGGAATATAATTACAACATTTTATGTACATATTTATATACAGATTTGAACAATTAGTGATTCACTGAAATATGTTTATTAATTGTAGTTCTTACAAAAAATATATCTTATAAAATATAAAAGCTAAAATGTCTCTTAAAGCTCTGCCCCTTTAATTAGTGAATACTAAATAATTTAACTTTAGCCTACTACTACAACCATATTCTTTACCAGCAACATGAAGTGAAACAGAGGCAGAGGTGTCCTGCCACAGTCAGTCAACCTCCTCCTCCTCCTCCTCCTGCTGCTGCTGAACAGGTCGCACCTGTGGTCCGAACTGTAGGCCTACCTCCTCTCCAAGTCGAGCCCTTTTCGGCCGTTGAAAATATTTTTCTATACTCATCTGTGTGAAGGAGTGAACATCCAACATTAGAATTTATTACTAACGAGCAGAACCGCTCTATGTACAGTGCCGTCTAACCTTAAGCGGCAGCAGCTCAACACATGCAGGGTTCAACGTTAAGGTTTTTTTCTACTTGCCTGACTTCTCAAATCTACTTGCCCCAATATTTGTACTTGTCCTGCCTAGGTTTTTTTCTGGCTGTGTAGTGCTCATGGCTTATATCTTAATAGAATCCTTCCCGTTGACTATTTACAACACTACACAGTATTTATTATTATTATTATTATATATAATTGCATTTAAATGGCATTGCATACATGTAAAATTAAATGCTATTTCACATTATTTGACCAGTAGCAGTTACACTCATCTGAACAGGTCAGCCACCTGTTTAAAGCCCAATCACAGATGAAATCTTGAAATGAAGGGCCTTTAATGGCCAAAACATTAACCTGGACAACATTTTAACAGCTGGTTGGCTCAGATTTTATTATTTTCATTGCATTCACATGCTGCAGTGGACAGTGGACAATTTAGCTTCAGTCCATGTGTGTTTATTGACAACATGGTTATAACCTGGACACGTTAGCTCGTCGGTATTGTAACACGTGACTGTTACTACGAGCGTCTGCCCCGGGCCACGAGTCAAACAGCGGCGGTGTTAATGAAGCAGCGTCAGGCTGCTCACCGTCAGTGAAACGCTCGGTGAAATCACGGATTAACGTTAAATATATGAAGAGCCGCGAGAGATGCAGCTATAACCTATCTACTAGTGATGGGTTGATGAGGCGTCATGAAGCGTTTTGACACATTGCAAAACTGTATTGATACTGTGTCACTAAATAATGACATCTGCTGGACATTAAAAATCCCTACAGGCAACCTATGGACCGACTCAACTGACACTGATTTTATGACCTAGTACAGTGGTTCTCAAATGGGGGTACGCGAACCCCTGGGGGTACTTGAAGGTATGCAAATACAAATTACAAATAGCAACAATTCAAAAATCCTTTATATATTTATTGAATAATACTTCAACAAAATATGAATGTACGTTCATAAACTCAGTGAAGCACAAGCTCAGGTTTGTCACTAAAATGTCTGTCAAAAAGAACTGTGAAAAGAAATGTAACTATGCAATATTCAGTGTTGACAGCTAGATTTTTTGTGGACATGTTCCATAAATATTGATGTTAAAGATTTATTTTTTTTGTGAAGAAATGTTTAGAATTAAGTTCATGAATCCAGATGGATCTCTAATACAATCCCCAAAGAGGGCACTTTAAGTTGATTATTACTTCTAGGTGTAGAAATCTTTATTTATAATTGAATCACTTGTTTATTTTTCAACAAGTTTTTAGTTATTTTTATATCTTTTTTTTCCAAATAGTTCAAGAAAGACCACTACAAATGAGCAATATTTTGCACTGTTATACAATTTAATAAATCAGAAACTGATGACATAGTGCTGTATTTTACTTCTTTATCTTTTTTTTTCAAGCAAAAATGCTTTGCTCTGATTAGGGGGTACTTGAATTTAAAAAAAAAATCACAGGGGGTACATTGCTGAAAAAAGGTTGAGAACCACTGACCTAGTATATACAATAATATAAACCAAGTCATTGTATTTCATTTAGGATTATTTCATAACTTCATTTAAATAAAAATATATTTTTTGTCTTTTTTAGATACAGTCAATAAATAACGTGAACATGTATCATAACATGGAAATCTAAGAGAACGTGTTGTGAATGAGGATGCTTGTGGACCTGGAAATTATTATTTATTTATTTTTACACATTTTTATTTAAAAAAAAAAACAGTTTTTCCAACGTATTCAATTTTAGACGCTTTCTCTTCTTAGTTATTATTTCTCCGGCTGTAGAAAAGAGCCACTCACAGGGCATAGAGGAGGCGTCAGTGCGACACGGTTCGCGTATCGGTCACGTGACCAAAACAGCTCATGATCGGTCACGTGACTTTCTAAAAGCGGTACGCGCACCGACACAGAGTTTAGCTCTATGAGCTCGACGCATGCGCCGATGCATCGGTGTTGCCGGACCCATCACTACTATCTACCTATAACACCTGTAAAAATGAAGCAATGCTACCACGCTAGCAAGCGTTAGCTCGCCGGCTATGAGCCACCAAGCTGCTAACTGTCGCCAAAAGGCACCATTTAAGTTTTTTTCCCCATGGCATCCTGGATCAAGGCTTTCAGCAGCTTTTGGACGTTTGAGGTAGAAACGTAGGAAGCGCCATCATTATGAAAAGTAGCCGGCGAGTATTTTGATTCCGTCCGTCCGTCACTCTTCTTCTTCTTCTTCTTCTTCTTCTGGCCCACCAGGTGAATTAAGTGCTATTGCATAGTGCATAGTAGGCTACCGCCACCTACTGCACCTGAGGTGTAACTACAAGCAACATTCACAGACAGTCCCATTGCTTTTATGAGCGGTCGACCGAGTCAAAAGCCGAAAAATCCATTTGTGGCGGACGTAATTCTTTCGTGGCGGGCCGCCACAAATAAATGAATGTGTGGGAAACACTGCACAGCCTGTAGGTTTAATGTGCACAATTGAATATCTTAGTTGCTCAGACAGTAACGTGTTATATAAATTTAGATTGGGGAATTAATTTTTTTGATGGAGGAAAATGTTAATGTCTCTTGTTTTCATGTTAGCTCCAGTAAAGGAGCAGCGTCCCCGGTCCGTGAGTTTATCAGCATTATCAATCACGGTTTTATGATAATTTGAATATAAAACGGCGACACTAATCGCGGGAAGTTTTACCGCGGTTCATCATTATACCTTTCATCGTTACATCCCTAATTGATAGATAAACCTTTAATGGCAAGTTTTGAAAGGGAAATTAAATTGTCACTATCCATCCTTTTTACCCGTGGCTGTAAATATAGTAATTGTCAGTGTAAAGCGCACTATAGTGTTCCCTTATAATAAGAGCTTTAAGTGGACAAACAGTCTGAAGTGGGTCAAGAATCCATTGGAGACTCTACACTCTGAATTTTGCATATACTGAAATATGTTGCAAGGAAAACTGCCAGAAAGTAAATCTGGGACACTGGTTTAATTATTATCCCCCTCAACTCGGTGCATTTAAAGTTTCCTCACGCTAAAGTTGGATGGGCCTCTCCAATATAAACATTACATACGGTTTTCTTTTTTGTGGATCTTTTTAAACATGTTAGTTTTATATTTAGTCACTGGACTAGCTTCTCTATGACACTGCAGTGCAATCACTACTTTTTGGTAAATGACCAAATAGGACTTCCTTCTATGTCTTTTACAGTAAAATTCGAATTTTACATTCAATACCAGATGAATCGTATTTTAAAGCAGGGGTCTTAAACTCAATTTACCTGGGGGCCACTGGATGCAGAAACTGGGTGAGGCTGGGCCGCAAGAAAAGATTTCTTAAAAAAAATCTAACGTGCACTTTTTATTGAATTCACCTTCTTTGAATGGCTTTCCCGCTATAGCAACCATCTCACTCACCATGTAGCTAGCTTTGACTGCTGCATCGCTCTTTTCGGTTGCTTTCTTGAAGAAATCTTGTTGCCTCAGTAGACTGGTTTTAAAATTTGCAACCCGGTTCACTCTTTCATCTCCCTGGTATTTTGCATACTCCTCAGCATGTCTAGTTGTATAATGACGTTTAAATTGTATTCCTTGTGCACCGCAACTTTCTCTGTGCAAATAAGACACGTCGGGGTGCCCCTGTGCTCAACAAAGAAATATTGCATGTCCCACTTTTCCTGGAATTGTCTTTGCTCATCACTAACCTTTTTCTTCACTGCAGGCTTTGAAAAAGACATGTTTGGGGTTGTGGAATATATTTGTATTTAGCCGCCGCACGCAGAACAATGTTATTTCCGCAATGTGTGTCGTTCCGCTTTTCCTCCCTAAAGCAACACGGCTGTCGGCGGAAAGTACCGGGATAGCGAGCGCAAAAAAGTGACGGCTCCCGAAGTGTTATCCGGCGTCATATAAAAATATATGTAGTGTTCATCGTGTGAGGCAATGCAAATTAAACAATAAAAAAAAAAATAACGGTTTGAATTGGTCCAGGTTATCAGGGACTTTATTACTGACGGACAGGTGTCGCGGTGTGACTGCAGCCAGGCACGTAAGAAAACCCTCGTCTCCATGGCAACGTTTCTGTCGCTTTCACTCATTTGCCGCTTTTCCACTAACGCAGGGGTATTTTGGACCCAAATAACAAAAATCGTCTCTGTCTGGAGCCAACATGGGGGCGGGGGGGCTACCGTAGTAACTACGGTAGCACAATTAGCCCCGAATGGGCTAACATCACGACTAACGTGTTACACGTCCGATTCGCCCAGCGACTCTCTGTCGGAGTATCAGCGCTGGGGTCCAGTGCACCACACTTTTGTATTGTCGCTCGGTCCTTCGGCAGAGTGCTTCGGAAGCTACCGGACCGCTCGTCTCCCCCGCCCGGACTGCCCGGGAGTGAGAGAGAGACACACACACAGTGACAGAGAGAGAGAGGGAGAGAGAGAGAGAGAGAAAGAGAGAGAGAGAGAGAGAGAGAGAGAGAGAGAGAGAGAGAGAGAGAGAGAGAGAGAGAGAGAGAGAGAGAGAGAGCGAGCGTGGGGGGCGGGATTTGATGGTAGCAGGGATGTATATTGTAGCCCGGAAGAGTTAGGGCTACAAGGGATTCTGGGTATTTGTTCTGTTGTGTTTATGTTGTGTTACGGTGCGGATGTTCTCCCGAAATGTGTTTGTCATTCTTTTTTTGGTGTGGGTTCACAGTGTGGCGCATATTTGTAACAGTGTTAAAGTTGTTTATACGGCCACCCTCAGTGTGACCTGTACGGCTGTTGATCAAGTATGTCTTGCAGTCACTTACGTGTGTCTGCAGAAGCCACATATATTATGTGACTGGGCCAGCACGCTGTTTGTATGGTGAAAAAGCGGACGCGACGACGAGTTGTGGAGGACGCTTAATAATGTTGTCCGGGTGAAAATTGGGAGAATGGTTGCCCTGGGAGATTTTCGGGAGGGGCACTGAAATTCGTGAGTCTCCCGGAAAAATCGGGAGGGTTAGTATGCTCGCGGGCCGCACTAACATTAAACTTTCATATTAAGGTGGGGGCCGCAAAATAACGTCTTGCGGGCCACGTGTCTGAGACCCCTGCTTTAAAGACTTAGGATTTAGCAATCCATCCATTCCTCTGAAATCGGGCCAAAACACATTAAAATTCTTCCTGATGCTTCTTTGCAGTCTTGATTATGTGTGAAAGTGCACGTGGTGGTTGCATTAGTATGTAGAAATCTAACAACCCCCTTTGTGTGCTGGGGTCTCCAAGGGACAACAGGGAAGCAAGGTTTTACATGGACAGCACACATAATAATGATAATAATAATTTATTAGTGCCTTTCATTAAAGCCAAGGACATTGCACAGTGTGAAAACAGCAGATAAAAGCAGCACACAATATGATAATAAAAAAAGAAGATAAAATGGCACAGTAAGTAGTTCGGAAGAGGTGGGTTTTGAGTCTGGATTTGAACAATAGAAGGGATATCTGAATATTCTGTAGCCCATATCTACATGCGTGCAATATCATGTCTATTTCTGCAAAAATATTGGCTACCCTTGAGCCACTGTTTCCTCAATTCAGCACAATGGTATGCAATGTTCATACATTGTAGCAGCATGTTGTAATTGCTGCATGAAAAGCAACTTAAAGCTAAAACCATCACATGAATATTAGCAAGTGCTGCAGCCTCCAAACGTTGACAACAAAACTAACCTACCGTATTTTCCGCACTATAAGGCGCACCTAAAAGCCTCCAATTTCCTCAAAAGCTGACAGTGCGCCTTATAATCTGGTGCGCCTTATATATGGACCAATATTGAGCCACAACAGGTCTCGCATCTATGAGGAGGCGACTTGTCCAGGGTGTACCTCGACTTCCGCCCGATTGTAGCTGAGATAGGCTCCAGCGCCCCCCGCGACCCCAAAAGGGAATAAGCGGTAGAAAATGGATGGATGGATGGAAGGTCTCGCAACTGCGGTAACTACGCCGACTTCATTTTCCCCCTTCTACGGCTGCTTAACGTAGAAGAAGAAGCGCTTCTTCTTCTACGGGGGAAAATGAAGTCCCGTAGTTGCAAGACCTAAACTTTACGTAAAGACCCAAAATCAGAATCAGAATCAGAATCAGAAGAGTTTTTATTGCCATTGTTTGAGAACGGGTTCACAAACTAGGAATTTTACTTGGCGCAATCGTGCAACATAAAACACATATAACACAGAATCAAATGGCTCCTATTAAGAGACACGCTTACGACGCAGAGTTTAAACTCAAGGCGATCAGTCACGCAGTAAAACACGGGAATAGAGCAGCAGCGAGAGAATTTAACATTAATGAATCAATGGTGCGGAAGTGGAGGAAGCAACATGATGACCTGCGCCAAGTAAAAAAAACTAAACAGAGTTTCCGAGGGAACAAAGCGAGATGGCTGCAGTTGGAGGACAAACTCCAACAGTGGGTTGTTGAACAGAGAGCAGCAAGTAGAAGTGTCAGTACAATCACTAATTGTTTTGTTGACATTCCCTTTAGTGCAGCTCCATCTAATGGATGCATAACGTAACCCCAGCCTCTACTGTAGCATCTATTCTATGCGCCTTATAATGCAGTGCGCCTTATATATGAACAAAGTTTTAAAATAGGCCATTCATTGAAGGTGCGCCTTATAATCCGGTGTGGCTTATAGTGCGGAAAATACGGTAAGTTTAGTTTGCTGTAGTGTATCGACGCCATGTTGTGATTCCTCATGAAGTCTTAATTTGTTAAATGTTAAAACATATACATTGTGTTACGTCGTTTCATGTTACGTCGTTTCATGTTACGACATTGCGTTATGATGTTCCGTGTTAGGACATTTTGTGTTACAGCGTTTCGTGTAAATACTGTAAAAGGTAAATGGATTTGACTTGTATAACGGTTTTCTACCTTCAAGGTACTCAGAGCGCTTTGACACTACGACCACATTCACCTACTGATGACACGGCATCAGAAGCAACTAGGGGTTGAGTATCTTGCTCAAGGATACTTCAACTTGGTCACAGGGGGGAACTGAGGATTGGACCCGCAACCTTCAGGTTAAGAGACAACCACTCAATCACCTGAGTCCTGCTGTCGTGTTACAATGTTCCGTGTTACGACGTTCGGTTTTACGACGTTCCGTGTTAGGACATTTCGCGTTACGATATTTTGTGTGGTGACGTTTCCTGTTACAATGTTTTGTATTATGGAATTTTGTGTTGCGACTGTGTTACTACGTTTTGTGTTACGACGTTTTGTGTTACAACTTTCCGTGTTACGATGTTTCATGTTACTGCGTTTCGTGTTATGACATGTCGCGTTATGACATTTCTTGTTACAACGTTTTTAGTTTCGTTTCGCGTTACAACGTTTTGTGTTGCGACAATTATAGTTCTAACGTTTCGTGTTACCAAATTTCGTGTTATAACGTTTCATGGTTGTATTATGACTTTTTGTGTTATGACGTTTCATTAGGGATTCGGGATTAGGGATAGGAAACGAAAACCGGTTCTTGTTCGGAAACAATTCCAAGTGTATCAATTCCTTGGAATCGCCTGCCATTTTTTCAAACGGTTCCCTTATCGATTCTTCCGAGTGGGGATGACGTCATTATGCAACGTGCAAAGTGACGTCAAATCGCAAAACGGCGGTGCTATAAAGGGCTTATTGGCATTTTTCCAAATATCTTTCCATGACATGTATTTTTCTAAAATGTTTAAATCAATCATCTATTTCCAAACACATGCATCATTTGCATTCGTAGTATGATGTTAATTTATTATTCCGTAAAACATTTTAACAATTTTTTAAAATTGTATCCTGATTAAAAAAACATCCCCTGGTTTGAGGCTATTATAAGTCATACTTTCAGAGAATATGCATTTTTACAGCATGTTTTAAAAATATGCAATTTAAAAAATGACTTCTGGTTCTGGGTATATTTTATTGATCAACTAATTCAGAATTTGATGTTTATTTAGAGGGTTTAAGTGCAGTTCCCCTTTAATACATTTGATTGAAGGTACATTGTGATGATTGACTGACGGAACCTTTTAATTGGCTATTGTCTATTGCCGTGCACTAAGTCAGAACACCGGATGCTACTACAGAAAAATAAATAAATAAGATTAAATTCTCAGATGAAATAGTCTTGCGAGCCAATTCTAATTCGCTAA
The DNA here is from genome assembly GCF_033978685.3 of Nerophis lumbriciformis. Taxonomy (NCBI): domain Eukaryota; kingdom Metazoa; phylum Chordata; class Actinopteri; order Syngnathiformes; family Syngnathidae; genus Nerophis; species Nerophis lumbriciformis. Next base: position 17,629,052 of record NC_084585.2, read on the forward strand.
ATACTAACAGTAATAGTAACTATTCCACATTAACATTGTCAAATGCTAACAATTGTGTGTATAGACAATTGTAAGCTTTTTATAATAACCATATGTGGTCGGACATAGGCATAAATATTTTTTTAGGTGGCATTAAAAATGGCATTAAAAAGCATTAACTTAGATTTGCTGATGCTTGCGCGGCTTGGGCGCCATGTTGCTGTTTGACTACAATACGCACGTTGCATAATGATGTCATTCTCGCCCTTAGGATAGTTAAGTGAATCGTTTGAAAAAATGGCAAACGATTCTAGGGAATTGATACACTGGTAACCGGTTCTGAACAAGAACCAGTTTTTGATTCCCATCCCTAAACTCAACTAAAGTTGCTTAAAACGCTTCATGTTACTGCTCTATTTTTGCACTTAAATATACAGTACTTGTTTGTAGTAATAAATGTGATTTTAATATTTGATCATTATGATCATTACCAACACGTCTTCCTATGAGGAAGCAGTGCCTGGGGAATCTGTGGTGGGCTCTCATATTTCTTGGGTTGAGGTTGCTGAGGTAGTTAAAAAGCTCCTCGGTGGATGAGATCCGCTCGGAGTTCCTTAAGGCTCTGGATGCTGTGGGGCTGTCTTGGTTGACAAGACTCTGCAACATCACATGGACATCGGGGGCGGTACCTCTGGATTGGCAGACCGGGGTGGTGGTTCCTCTCTTTAAGAAGGGGAACCGGAGGGTGTGTTCCAACTATCGTGGGATCACACTCCTCAGCCTTACCGGTAAGGTCTATTTAGGTGTACTGGAGAGGAGGCTACGCCGGATATTCGAACCTCGGATTCAGGAGGAACTGTGTGGTTTTCGTCCTGGTCGTGGAACTGTGGACCAGCTCTATACTCTCGGCAGGGTCCTTGAGGGTGCATTGGAGTTTGCCCAACCAGTCCACATGTGCTTTGTGGACTTGGAGAAGGCATTCGACCGTGTACCCCGGGAAGTCCTGTGGGGAGTGCTCAGAGAGTATGGGGTAACGGACTGTCTGATTGTGGCGGTACGCTCTCTGTATGATCAGTGTCAGAGCTTGGTCCGCATTGCCGGCAGTAAGTCGGATGGATGGATGGATGGATCATTATGTTTGTGTTCATTCAAAGTAAGTGTGGTTAGCCTTAATCCCTAAATCTTTCGTGTTGCGGCCTTTTGTGTTACGGCGTTTTGTGTTACGGCGTTTCGTGTTACAGCGTTTCGTGTCATGACGTTTTGTGTTAAGAGTCTTCTTCTTATCAATAAGCCCTCGCAACACCTCTTCCAGTGATGTGTTTCTTGTATAGTGTGAGTGACTTAGTTGCTGATTACCTTTGCCAAGACGTTATGTATTCGCCTGGTTCTGTTTGTCAGTGAGTTAGTAACATAACTTTTTCTGATCGGATTTTGATAAAACTCTCAGAAAAAGTCAGAAATGCGATAAGGAACAAGTGTTAAGATTTTAGGTGTGATCGTTACAAGGCTGAACTTTTCTTTTTTTAATCTATTTTTTAATACAACATTTTTAATCAGTCCAACAAAATAATACAATACCAATACAATTCCAATTCCAAACCAGGCCCAGGAACATTCAGAATAGCAATCAACAGAGTAATTGAGAGGACACACAAACATGACACAAAACAATCCAAAGTAGTCAAACAAAATTGAATAATATCAACAACAGTATCAATATGAATAAGAATTCCAACATAACAGTGATTAAAAATCCCTCATTTACATTGTCATCATAGCCATTTATATAAAAAAATAGAAATAAAATAAATGAACAATAGTGGCTTACACTTGCATCACATCTCATAAGCTTAACAACAAATGGTGTTAAAAATAATAACAATAACAAAAATAAGTCACATTTAAAGTTAAAGTTAAAGTTAAAGTACCAATGATTGTCACACACACACTAGGTGTGGTGAAATTTGTTCTCTGCATTTGACCCATCCCCTTGTTCATCCCCTGGGAGGTGAGGGGAGCAGTGGGCAGCAGCGGTGCCGCGCCCGGGAATCATTTTTGGTGATTTAACCCCCAATTCCAACCCTTGATGCTGAGTGCCAAGCAGGGAGGTAATGGGTACCATTTTTTTTATAGTCTTTGGTATGACTCGGCCGGGGTTTGAACTCACAACCTACCGATCTCAGGACGGACACTCTAACCACTAGGCCACTGAGTAGGTTCATTTAATAGTTAAAACAAATTTAATTAAGAGGTGACTGCGTGGGTTCCCTCCGGCTTCCTCCCACCTCCAAAGACATGCACCTGGGGATAGGTTGATTGGCAACACTAAATTGGCCCTAGTGTGTGGATGTGAGTATGAATGTTGTCTGTCTATCTGTGTTGGTCCTGCGATGAAGTGGCGACTTGTCCAGGGTGTACCCTGCCTTCCGCCCGAGTGCATTTGGAATAGGCTCCAGCAACCCCCGCATCCCCGAGCGGGACAACCGGTAGAAAATGGATGGATGGATGCAGGGATCCAATATTCCAATATATGACTCATTATTATCTAAACTAAATGCAGTTTTTTCTACTGATATCATCTGCATTGCTTGTGTGTACCATTCAGTATGAGTTGGACTATTATGACACGTTACTAAATTGATGCAGACCACCTAGAATACAAGTTTGCAGTGTCATTGGGATGTTTACATTTAGGAATATGATTGCTTCTTTTGTTGTTTCAAACCATGATTCCTTTATTCTCTGACAGTCCCACAATAAATGAACAAGAGTTCCCTCAGCTGCCTGACACTTTATACATAACTTGTTATCCACTTAACCAATTTTAAACAGCTGATAAGATGTAAAATACAATATATTCTAGAGCTTTAAGTGACTCAGCTTATTCTTAATGCTTCTAAAGGGCTTATAGGCATTTCTCTTTCATCTAAAATGTTTAAGTCTATCATCCTTTTGTGAACACATGCATCATTTGAATTTGTAGTATGCTGTTCATTTATTATTCCATAAAATCTTTTAATTAATTTCCTAATTGTATCCTGATTAAAAAGTGTATCTTCCAGTTCATGGCAATTAAAAGTCATACTTTTAGAGAATATGCATTTCTTTATATGCGTGTTTTAAAGAGATACAATTTCTGGGTATATTATATTGATCAACTAATTCATTGAACGGTTTAAAGGAGTTTACATGAATAATATGATGATGTCTAGTAATACCTCTATCTTTCCATGTGACTTAGCAGTGTGTGTATGCTAGCGTCTCTATCGCCACGCACAGGGTCAAAGAGAGCAGATGGCGTACCAGAGGTTTCACTCCATTTATTTTATTGAATACTATAATACAAACGGTGCAAAGAGTGAACCCTTTTGCAGCCTATTTGGAAGCGACAACTGAACAAAACAAACACACACCGACATGACTATTTTGTTTATCCTTTCATTCGCTTTAGGTCGTCTGTGAGTTAGTTAGTAACATGACTCAAAAACCTTTTAATGAAACTTTCAGGAAGTGTCAGAAATGGGATAAGGAACAAGTGCTTGCATTTTCGAGGTGATCCTGATCTCCGTCTGGATTCAGGATTTTGTTTCAAGGATTCTTTACTATTGGGAGATATAGGGCCTGGTGGAGGTCTGCGTTTTCTGGGTGCTTTTCTAATTTAGGTATGATTTAAGTCTAAGTCTAAAATAATTTGCTTTTCACTCTAAATTGTCTATTACTGGTCCTCAAATTCATCCCGCAGGGCAGAGAGTCCGATGTTATCCAAATCACAAAGTGTACACAGTTCTGCACGCATCCTCCAATCATTTGTGGCAGCTTTGGGGTACTTTGAAGACTGCCAGCAACTTCCAATTTGTCGACAAGCCAGGGCAACGCTTACTACAATTAGCAGATGTCCTGTTGTAATAATTCCGAATAGTAAGATATCTTCATGTCCTCGACTGAAAGGGTCGCCAGGCACGCGGCACTCCTTCTTCTCTCAAGAGTCTGTCGTGTGTCTAGGAACAACCGCTCCGTCAAGACAAGCAGGTTCCCCCAAACCCAAGATCTTGTCAATTTCGTTGAGGCCAGTTAATTAGTTCCAATGTTTAGATTTGGAGAGCAGTGCAAAAGGAGGCAACAATAATGTTAAGACAAGACAAGACAAAGAAGCAAGCAGGGGGGATAAGGGAGAGGAAAGGGGAGCGTCCAGCCTCGATGAGTGCCAGTGAGAAAGGCCTAAGGACCTCTTCTACCATATTAGAATTGAGAGCAGGTGGAGGAGCCAGAAATGTGTATATAAGGTCACATGGTGTATGTGGGTGTGTATTCACAGAACGTAAGAATGTGTCACATGATATTAAAAGGCTGGTACTATAAAAGGGACGTTGTTACCTGCATTTGGCGTGGTGAGAGAAGAAAATTGAGCTGAATAACCATCATTTTTGTTGACTGCTGTTGCACGCTGTTAAAAGGCTATATTGCACGATTTAAAGGATACTTTGGACGCTTTATTGAAAGCTTCGGACACTTCCACTACATGCTGTCCGCACACAAACTAAGTACGTTTCTTTTTGTACATTCTGCTACTTCATTAAATCATTCACAACATTGTATCCCGGAGCTGTGTGTTTGCTTTACTGGCGAAATAAGAAGCGCGTCAGACAAGTACTAAACCCAGCTTTTTACTCTCAAGTCACAGGCAGATTCGGAGTCGCTACATTTTGTCAACATAAAAATGATATTGAAGGAAAGCCACCACACGTGATTCAAGCCACAGGACGTCGCTATCAGCAAGGAAGACATCACGCCACACACACTACATTGCCAAAAGTATTTGGCCACCCATCCAAATGATCCGAATCAGGTGTCCTAATCACTTGGCCCGGCCACAGGTGTATAAAATCAAGCACTTAGGCATGGAGACTGTTTCTACAAACGTTTGTGGAAGAATGGGCCGTTTTCAGGAGCTCAGTGATTTCCAGCGTGGAACTGTCGTGGAACTGTCCACCTGTGCAACAAATCCAATTTCCTGGCCCCTAAATATTCCAAAGTCAACTGTCGGCTTTATTATAAGAAAATGGAAAAGTTTGGGAACAACAGCAACTCAGTCACGAAGTGGTAGGCCACATAAACTGACAGAGAGGGGTCAGCGGATGCAGGAATTATGGTATGGGGTTGTTTTTCAGGAGTTTGGCTCGGCCGCTTAGTTCCAGTTAAAGGAACTTTGAATGCTCCAGGATACTAAAACATTTTGTATAATTCCATGCTCCCAACCTTGTAGGAACAGTTTGTAGCGGCCCCTTTCCTCTTCCATCATGACTGTGCACCAGTGCGCAAAGCCAGGTCCATAAAGACATGGATGATAGAGTCTGGTGTGGATGAACTTGACTGGCCTGCACAGAGTCCTGACCTGAACCCGATAGAACACCCTTGAGATGAATTAGAACGGAGACTGAGAGCCAGGTCTTCTCGACCAACATCAGTGTTTGACCTCAATAATGCGCTTTTGGAAGAATGGTAGAACATTCCTATAAACACTCTGCAACCTTGGGGACAGCCTTCCCAGAAGAGTTGAAGCTGTCATAGTTGCAAAAGGTGGACCGCCATCATATTGAACCCTGTGGGTTAGGAGTGGGATGGCACTTCAAGTTCATATGTGAGTCAAGGCAGGTGGCCAAATACTTTTGGCAATATAGTGTACATGCTGCAGTACACCCACCCAAATACCGCTCAGGAGAGCAGGTAGGATGCCTGTTTGTGTTTGCTGGTGGATAAGGAATGTGACGTGTGCTTTATTTCTGGACTGTCTTTTTGTGGAACTTTCTGACAAGCGTTGGTCGTGTAAGGAAGTCGAAGTGCTGTGTGTTGGCTGACTGACAGCTGTTCGCTGCGTGCAGACGCTGTTTGCAACACATGTGCTCGTTGATACGTTTGAACACTGCTTAAGTGGTATAAAAATTGCAATGCTTTGGAGTTTAAATGCATTGGATGATATTGCTTTGTTGAAGGAAAACAATGTTTTCATCACACACTGTGGAATGAGTGAAATATTTTGTGCAATGGTTTCACTGAAAGGACTGAAAAAAGGGGTACAAAATGTGTCAAACAAGTACAACTTTGTGCTCTGAAATGGGAAGTACCTGAGCAGGCTTTGAAAAAAAAAATTAGCCCAAAAAGTTTGCGAACAAATTAAAAGGAATGATACCAGAAATTAAAGGCCTCCTGAAACCCACTACTACCGACCACGCAGTCTGGTACTTTATATATCAATGATGAAATCTTAACATTGCAACACATGCCAATACGGCCGGGTTAGCTTACTAAAGTGCAATTTTAAATTTTGCGCGAAATATCCTGCTGAAAACGTCTCGGTATGATGACGTCTGCGCGTGACGTCATGGATTGTAGAGGACATTTTGGGACAGCATGGTGGCCAGCTATTAAGTCGTCTGTTTTCATCGCAAAATTCCACAGTATTCTGGACATCTGTGTTGGTGAATCTTTTGCAATTTGTTCAATGAACAATGGAGACAGCAAAGAAGAAAGCTGTAGGTGGGAAGCGGTGTATTGCGGCAGGAGTTCTGCCGAATAACGCACCCCCGTCGTAGAATGCACCCCCTGACTGTTGTGCTGGATAACACAGCCGGTGTTTCATTGTTTACATTCCCGAAAGATGACAGTCAAGCTTTACCATTGACCTGTGGAGAACTGGGACAACAGAGACTCTTACCAGGAGGACTTTGAGTTGGATATGCAGACGCGGTACCGTGAGTACGCATGCAGCTGCGGCTTCCAAACATTTGATCGCTTGCCCGTACGTGCGTGCCGCTATGTGCATGTCACATACGTAACTTTGGGGACTTTGGGGAAATATATGTGTTGTATGAACTTTGGGGAGGTGAACGGTACTTTGGGCTGTGGGATTGAGTGTGTTGTGCAGGTGTTTGAGTTGTATTGGCGGGTTATATGGACGGGAAGGGGGAGGTGTTTGTTATGCGGGATTAATTTGTGGCATATTAAATATAAGCCTGGTTGTGTTGTGGCTAATAGAGTATGTATATGTCTTGTGTTTATTTACTGTTTTAGTCATTCCCAGCTGAATATCAGGTCCCACCCACGTCTCACAGCATCTTCCCTATCTGAATCGCTCCCACTGCCCTCTAGTCCTTCACTCTCACTTTCCTCATCCACGAATCTTTCATCCTCGCTCAAATTAATGGGGAAATCGTCGCTCTCGCTGCTGGTGGCCATGATTGTAAACAATGTGCGGATGTGAGGAGCTCCACAACCCCACTATGGACTGGACTCTTAGTATTATGTTGGATCCACTATGGACTGGACTCTCACAATAATATGTCAGACCCACTCGACATCCATTGCATTCGGTCTCCCCTAGGGGGGGGGGTTACCCACATATGCGGTCCTCTCCAAGGTTTCTCATAGTCATTCACATCGACGTCCCACTGGGGTGAGTTTTTCCTTGCCCTTATGTGGGCTCTGTACCGAGGATGTCGTTGTGGCTTGTGCAGCCCTTTGAGACACTTGTGATTTAGGGCTATATAAATAAACATTGATTGATTGATTGAACCTGTGATGTCACGCGCATATCGTCTGCTACTTCCGGTAGAGGCAAGGCTTTTTTATCAGCGACCAAAAGTTGCGAACTTTATCGTTGATGTTCTCTACTAAATCCTTTCAGCAAAAATATGGCAATATCGCGAAATGATCAAGTATGACACATAGAATGGACCTGCTATCCCCGTTTAAATAAGAAAATCGTATTTCAGTAGGCCTTTAAAGAGCTCATGAGACAAAATGAAAATGTTTCTCAAATCAAGGAATTTCTGGAGAAGTTGAATACACTTTTTTATTGTGCAAACAAGGCTCTTGACAAATTTCTGCCACAAGATGAAGTTAATAAACAGTGAATAGTTTTCAAACATAATGAAAAACACTTACCCATTTCAAAATTAAACAAGACAATGAATACAACATTACAAAAGCCAACTGAAAAAAACAAGGTCATGTTTTTTGTGTAGCACACTGAAATTAATAAACCTTTATGAAATGTTGGTGATATAAAGGAAGATGACATAAACCCAAAAGCGACAGTATGTCCAATATCGGATCTCACGAATCCAGGAGTTCTACAACCTCATCTGTCTGCTTATGAGCTGAAGTTGGGCTTGCTGCTTTAGCTACAAGACAAAGGTTTCTTGAACAAAAACATGCACTGGAAGAGGAAGAGCTACGCAGAAGGAAAGCAAGAGAGAAAGAGGAGAATCAACCGTGCAGAAGGAAAGAGAATTTACAACTGGATCAGAAAATTGCAGAAAAAATGGCACAATTAAACATATTCAAAACACAAAGCATCATAAGTGGAGGAAACTCATCAAAGGCATCAGATGGAATTAATGTGTATCTGAAAAAAGGAAAATCTCAACAGCAATTCAAAAGCAATGTTGAAGAATTCAATTCCAAACAAACAACAATAAACAATAATGGAAATGAATTAAAGAAACACACTGTGATGGGTAATGCAACACACACAAAATCCCTCAACATTCAGTGTTTGCGAATGCACCAGCTGACACACATTATGTCCATTCACCCACATCAAAACCAAATCCAGATACACCGGACATGGGAAATAATGATTTGCTTGACATCGTGAGGAGGCAAAACGAAATAACAACTTTGCTTGTACAACAGCATTGCCTCACAGCCCTACCAAAAAGAGAGATACCAATATATGACGGTGATTCATTAAAATACCATACATATATGAAAGCATTTGAATATGGAGTTGAGCGACACACAACAGACAATTTGGACCATCTGTACTTCCTGGAACAGGATACTAGAGGACATGCCAAATAACTTGTTGAGAGCTGTCAATTCATGAATCCGGACCACGGATACATAAAAGCCAAAACTTTATTAAAGGATCAATTTGGTAACCAGCAAACGATTTCCTCTCTATACATCGACAAAGCACTCTCATGGCCTACTCTACTCATGGCACTCTACATTACTACAGTCTATTTCTCAGAAGCTGCTATAATGCTATGGAGGACGTACAGTAGCTTTATGACTTCAATATGTCTGTCAAAATTACCATAAAAGCTCAGAGACACACGGAGAAGCCATGTTTTTGAGCTACAGCAAAATCTGCAAAGAAGAGCAAAATTCAGGGACATCACAGATTTCGTAGAAACACAAGTGAAGATTCTAACAGATACTGTCTTCGGCAATATACAAGATTCCATTCTAAGGAGCCAGTTTTGCCACTAACATTGGACCTTCAGTAAACAATTATCAGCCTGTCAAAACCCCCAAAAACATAAATTCCGGAATAAATGCATGCTATTTCTGTGGTGCAGAACACACACTTGCAATGTGTGAACTGTTACAAAGTACGCTTTTTTTGGACCAAGAAAGCACAGCATTTTTTTGTACAGAGAGCCTAATTAATAAATTGGAACTCACAGTAAGGAAAGGACGCGTCCTTCTACGCACCAACAGAAGGTTGTGAGCAGCAACACAGTGTTAGGATTGGAGGTGGCTGCGTTACATAGGAATTAATTTCTTCAGCTGCCTAAAGTTTATACACTAGAGTCCATGCCAGTAGACAAAGGAAATGTTCCTACAAAAAAAGCATGATCAAGAATTATCTCACCTGAAACACATACTTGCCAACCCTCCCGAATTTTCCGAGAGACTTGAATTTCAGCGCCTCTCCTGAAAACCTCCCGGGACAAATATTCTCCCGAAAATCTCCCGATTTCCATGCGGACCTGAGTGACGTGTCGACAGCCTGTTTTCACGTCCGCTTTCCCACGATATAAACAGCGTGCCTGCCCAATCTCATTATAACATCTACGGCTTTTAGAGAGTGCGGTGCACAACTGTGCACACAACAAGGAGACGAAGCAGAAGAACAAGGAAAATACAGCAATGGCGACGCGGACGACGAGTAAGATGAAGAAATACGCTTGTAAGTTTAAAAACGAATGGAAACAAGAATTTCAGTTTATCAAGGACAGTTCGAAGGGGAAGGGGTATGCTGCCTGTAAATTTTGTAGAACAGACTTCTCCATTGAACACGGTGGCCGAACAGATATACTCACTCATGAACGGTCAGCGAAGCACAAAGCGTCGGCAACGCAGCACCTGTCCCAGCCCAGTATTATGGGCCACCTCGCTAAATGGAGACCGGAGGGTGTAACTTATGCCGAGACAAAGATGGCTATGCTGATAGCTGGAAGCAACATCCCGTTCTCATTTGCGGATGTCTTCAACAAATCCGTGAAGGATATGTTCCCGGATTCAGAGATCGCTCGCCAGTACGCAAATGGCAGAACAAAGGCTACTTAAATAGTGAAAGGTAGAAAGGTTTTTTTTTTTTTTTAGTAAGCAGCAAGCTGTGCTTCTGGCTGCAAAGCATCGCCCTTTCAAATACAACAATGAGTAGATGAGTGTTATGTGTGTGTATATGTGTAAATAAATGAACACTGAAATTCAAGTATTTCTTTTATTTATATATATATATATATATATATATATATGTATGTGTGGGAAAAAAATCACAAGACTACTTCATCTCTACAGGCCTGTTTCACGAGGGGGTTTCCTCAATCATCAGGAGATTTTAATCTCCTGATTTTTTTCCCACACATACATATATTGCGCTCTACTACGGTATCGAGCACTATTTTTTGGATAACCTTATTAAGACATATATATATATATATATATATATATACCCTACCCATCTCCCGAATTCGGAGGTCTCAAGGTTGGCAAGTATGCTGAAACATGTCCACTTGCCTCAAATTGATGTAGGAATTGAAATTCTGATCAGAACAAATGTGCCAAAAGCCCTGGAGCCTTTTGAAGTGGTGTGCAGTAAGGACGGAGGACCATTTGCCACACGAACTAGACTGGGATAGACTGTTAATGTTATGTAATGTAATGTTAATTAGTGGGAGGCAGCAGAGAGAAGACCATCCATCCATCCATCCATTTTCTACCGCTTATCACTTTCGAGGTACACCCCGGACAAGTCGACATGTCATCACAGGGCCAGCACAGATGGACAGTCAACATTCACACACCAGGGCCAATTTAAGTGTTGCCAATCAATCTAAAGAGAAGACCATAAATGATAAAATGCCACAAATAACTGTCAACATAATCTCCGTTTCATCCGAAGTAATCTCTGAAACAGATGAATGATCCAAAGCAACAGGCCCTGATGTAAAGACGAGGCCCAGATCTTCGAAGGACAAAAAAAACCCCAAAAGGTTCCAAGCGTAAGAAGAATAGGCGCCGGATCAAAGTACAGGATTCTGGCAGCAATGAGAAGATTGGAAAGGAGGATAACAACGACCAGGACGGACGGAGAGGACCGCCAAGTTTGTAAAAGGATGTGCAAAATCCAGTAGGATGTCCAGCTGTGGACAGAGACTCGGGATGCCCTCAAAGAGGAGGACAGGAGAAGGCGTAAAGCAGAAAGAGAGGAGCTGAGGAAGAAACTCACAAAAAACTTTGGATTTTGTAGAACTCTTTTCGTGGATTACTTTTTTTTGGATTTTTCTATTTTTTGTGCTTCTTTCTTTTCTTTGTGTGTGACATCTTTTTTTTCACATTTGACTCTGGACAAGTGTTTGACATCAGTGTGGATTATTATTTTATGAAGGACACGATGCAACCATATAGGATTGATATCATTACTGCTGAAATTGTCTCCTACTTGTTATATTGCTAGGAGTAATTATGAGAACATAATTAAGGGGCTGGTGTGTCAGAGCCAGAAATGTGTATATAAGGTCACATGGTTGGTTTGTGGGTGTGTATTCACAGAACGGAAGTATTAGAGGTGGGCTCTATAAAAAGGGGCGTTGTTACTGCATTTGGCATGGCAAGAGGAGAAGGTTGAGCTAGATAACCATCATTTTTGTTGACTGCTGTTACACTCTATATTTATAAGAGACTTTGGACGCTTTAGCTTTATTGAAAGCTTTGGACACTTTCACTACATGCTGTCTACAGACAAACTTAGAAAACTTTCTTTTTATACATTCTGCTACTTCATTAAATCGAAACAAGAAGCGCGTCAGACATGTACTAAACCCAGCTTTGTACTTTCAAGCGACAGGCCGATGCGGAGTCACTATGGCAGGAATTGAGTCCATATAAAAACAGGGGCGTTATGGAAGGCAGCTTGAGTAAAAATTATGAAAAAATATATTTTTTACACCTCTAATGACAGAATTGATTTTTAGTACCCACGGTGAGAGAGAAGAGGAGCCCCCAAAAATCTGTTAGTTTAAAGGATTCACATATGAATTGCAGTTCAATGCATGCAAAAAGAATATCCAGAATAAAGTAAATAATAATTCAAACTAAGTTGTAATTGTTTTAAAAATGTTTTAATGTATTAATTTATTTCCTGACAGAATGATGTATTTAATGACCATTTAATTTATTGATAAAATTAACCATTGCCCTTTAAGAGGTGTTGAGCAGGATCAATGATCTGATTGCAGTGTGGACAAAAGTGGACAAAAATATTCAATTTTAAGCATTATTTCTTCATAAAAAATGACTTTATAACAGTTTTGTGTAATCCTGTTCATTAATAATAAAACAAACAGTGGAACATGAAAAGGCTATCAAAACTGTCCAAAAGAGATGCGGACGAATAAGTCGGAAGAGAGACAGATGGAATGAGGTGAGAAATATAGATAAGATAGAGAAGTAAAAAGACAGAGGATCAGACAGAGAGTAATAGTGCGGTGGTGGGCTCACAGCTTTGCTGATCAGATTTCATAAAGATCCACATGATTGCCTCATAACAGAGCAAACACAGGGAAAAATGAAATAGAGAGATGAAGCGGAGGAAGGCAGAGACATGATGAAAGTGATAAATACATGTCTGCCGTCCCTGTTGCTGCATTTTTTTGTTTTTTCACCCTCCCAATGAGCTTAATTTATTTGATTATCCCACCTGTAATTTGCAAAGAAGAGAAAAAATAGAGACAATGGCAATGACAGAAGGAGGATTATTCACATACAAATCTCTGATTGGATGCTGTTGGGTTTCTCCGCATTCGGTCCACATCGCTTCCCAGACCTGACAGTTTTCCCGCTGATTGATAGGAGAGAACCATGGTCTCATCGCTCTTTGCGAGCAGGATTGGCAGGAGACCAGCAGAGGCTGGGATGCTGCTGTGCATGTGACTTACTCTGTCTGTGTGACCTGCTGAATGACTGAGAATGACTGCTAAGACAGATCTAACACGCCCGGTACTCATTTTTCATGTGCAAATCCTGCATTTACCTCCGAGAAGCATGGCTTTGCTTAAAAAGGTCAATCAGTTATTGACCTTTTTAGTAGACTTCATTCCGTCAGCCCTAACTTTATGTCCGACACGGTGCCACTCCCAAGTGTGCCAAATGTCGTTTTTAGTCGATTCAGAGTTTCTCGGAGTAGAAGCGATCGCGTTTCATGAGGATTAGAGAAACATTGGGGATTGGGAGTCAGTCCAAATCATTTGTACTTTTCTACAGCGTTTGTCTCCAAACAAAATTCGGAATAGATGACTTGAGCAGAACAATGGCTACAACGTTGAACGTCAAAAGTAGATATACAAACTTACCAAAGTCAGACAAATGACTGTAATACATTACAACGTTGTCAAACTTGTTTTCATTAGGCCTTTTTTCACCAGATGTTTAGTCACTTTAAGTTCCTAGAAAGTGTAATTATGAGAATAAAAGTTCCTGTAGACTTGTGTGGTTTGTGTTTCCACCGCATTTCACAGTTCAGGGTAGTTTATACAAATCGGGCTGATGACGTATGGATGGGTGGTTTAGTATATTTATACACTGATATCATGTAAATAAATAGACAAGCAAATGTTTTATGTTATTTACCTTTGTTCCACTTGTCCTTCATTTCACATTTCTTTTCAAGCTACGAGGTCAGAATCCCATGTGTGCAGCTCGCCTCACCGCTACAAAGTCTAGCTAAATACTTTATATTCCTCGTTAAATATGTTTGAAAGAGTCCGTCCACTTCTGTAACAGTAGCTTTGCGCATGAAATTAAGTCTTTAAAATACATAAACAACACTTAACTGCAAACTACAGCTGGGTAAAACACTGCAAAATAGTTCCACTACTCAGCATTCTTCGACACACAGATGCCCCTCAAAGGTTCCTGCAAGTCAAAAAGTTATTTTAGTTTTTCTTTCTCTCCAATGTCGAGTATGTTGTAATAGAAATACACAAGCAATTAAAGATAAACAAGTTGTCCTAGCATACTCTAATGGCGGCTGAAACTTTGACTTCAAAGTTTTAGAAACGCCTCAAATGTGTTCAACCAATCAGCGTTCGACAGCACAGCCCACGCCTCTAAGGTTCCTAAACTTCTGAAAGTCCCACCTCGCTAATAGGAACTAAAAATTGTTTCTGTTGAACTAAACCTACCCATGGTTTTTGGTGGAAACACAGGGGGTACTCTATTTACTCGGGTTAGCGGAAAAGTTCCTGTAAAGATTCTTGAGGTTAACAGAAAAGTTCCTGTAAAGGTTCTTGAGGTGGAAAAAAGCGTATTGAGGGCCACATCACAGTTATGGCTGCTTGTATCAGTAAATACAATATCAAAATAACTGTATAAGGATTGACTTCATGCTTTTATTAACACAATTGCTTATGCATTTGATTGTTTCTGTTTTTACTTATACTGTAAAACAAATCTGTATATTTTACAGTACAAACTGGCAGCTCAGTTGCCAGAATTGTACTGTACAATGTAAAGTGGTTTTTTTTACAGCATATTACTGTGAATGAAAAAAACATACACCTGTTTTTTCTAGCAACTGAGCTGCCACTTTTTAGCTGAAAATACATTTTCATTTATAAAGTGTAGATTTTTTAAATAAAAATATATTTTTGTATATTGTCTCAAATGGCTTTACAAAATCACAAAGAAATCTCTTGATCCCAACCCACATCTGGGCAAGGAAAAATTCAAAATACCCCAGCTGGGGAAAAAGAAGAAAAACCTTGAGAAGACAGATGTAGACACCCACCTTACATTGCAACTGGACTGTTCCCTTTGTCTTAGAAGACGTTTCTCCTCTCATCGGAGCAGGCTTCTTCACGACATTGGTCAGATCTAGTCTGAGCCCTGGTGCCAAGACCCAAACTATTTATAGTCTAACACGAGGAGGGGTGCATGCTTACGAAAGAATGACTTCACTGTATTGTGTTGTGAAAAACAAGTGTTAAGATCCAAAGTAGCAACACCTCTGTCAACGCCAAGAGCAGTCATTATTATTGAATTCCCCTTGTTAGCATTGAGGTATATTATGTGGGAACACGATCACTGTAAAAGCACGTCAGTCGTTAGAATGGAATCACCCTTCAGTTGTACCAATGGCACCAGTGGGCACCTGAAACCAGAAAAGTGTTTAATGTCCTGTTGTTATCTGTCAGAGGCTCAACTGTTGAATGTTTTAGGAGCATTGCATCATTGTATGTGGTGGATAGGTGGTGTCACAGACTACCTCCTACGGTATGTTCTGGAATGTTTTTTTCAACTCTTGTGTAGACGACTTCCCTTACTTCACTTTCGAACCAGAAAGTGTACAGAACCTTGTACAGAATCTATACATTTTAGTCCTCAAAAGAGTGCTGTTTCTCTTTGAGATGCAAGTAGTCTTGCCCTGAAGAGTGTTAGCCTGTCTGCATTGTGACATGTGTCTGCTTAGTGCTTGTTTTTTTGTTCCCCCAAAATATAAATCAGTGCATTTGTCACTGCACTGCACAGTTTACAAAAGAATACTTTTCTGGGTATGGAGTGTCCGGTCTTTGGGGAGCACTAACTGTTGTCTTAGGGCAGGTGTCGTCAACCCAAAATGTTAAAAGAGCCATAATGGACCAAAAAAATAAAAATAAAAAATCTGTATGGAGCTGCAAAAAATTAAAAGCCTTATATAAGTGTACAGCTCCACTAATGGACATTGGAGTGTTACTTTAGGTGTACAGCGCCACTAATGGACATTGGAGTGTTACTTTCAAGGGCAAAATTAAAGTATTGCTAGAAACATAATTTTATATAGGACTTTATTGTATTATATGTATAGTACATGTTCCAAAAAGAAAAAAGCATAAAACACCACCAGAATTAGAGATATTACAAGTCAAAGTGATGAAGCTTAGTGTTACGCTCATGACTTGGTGTAACTAAACATTACCTTAAAAGATGAAGGCAATTGCATTTTATTGATATTTGAAATGTATCCAATGTTTATAAATTAATATTTAAATATACTAAATGTAAAAAAAGGGAATAAATATTCAAAATAAGATCATTAAATGAAATCTAGTTTGGTTACGCCATCATGAGCACAACACAAGGTTGTAAAAGTTTCAACTACAATTCTAAATAAGATGTCAAAAGCAAACTGAAATCAAATACACACAGCTTAAAGATTGATCAATACCTATTTAAATTTAGTAATACATAAATATGATGATTTATCAAAATATAAAAGAAATATACCTGAACAGAACGCTCATGATGGTTACACCAAAAAGTAATGCTATTAATCACGTTTTTACAAGTTTTTGGGGCATTTTTATGCTATTTCCAAGCATCTCCTTTTTATTATTGTTGATTTTAAATGGTCAAACTAATGCATATTATATATGCATGCCCTAGTAAACAAAAAAAAAGTCATATTTTTTTGATTGTTACATTTTGAAGTACATTTGTGCAGGTGGGTGCGAATGTACCCATTACCAGAGCTGTACACATAAGTGTTGTAATGAAGGCAACACATGATGTGTCTATTTTAGCTATATTAGCCTGCTATCAAAGGCTGACGCAAATCTTTGTTGACAGAAATGTTGTATTTTAATTTTTATTCTACACATTTTTGCAACATTGAAAATCATTAGTAAAATGGAGGCTTCTCACAGGTTGAGATATATTCTGGAAATTACTGGCTCAGAATGGCCAAAGGTATAGATGTGTGTGTCCAAGTTTAAAGAAACAGCAGGCTGTCTTCTTCTAATGGATTTATTACAATCTTTGGAAGCTGGGTAATGTTTGCTGTGGTCTGGAACAAAATTGCACACAAACAACTATGAGAAATGTAGCCAATATTACATACAGATAATGTGTCATGAGACATGCGAATATAAATTAAATACACAGAGGACATTAATGAAATTAAATGAGCGCAAATATACGTACAAACAAGGCATAGTGATGCAATATGTACATACAGCAAGCCTAAATAGCATGTTAGCATCGAATAGCTTGCTGTCGTGCACTGACCAAATATGCCTGATTAGCACTCCACACAAGTCAATAACATCAACAAAGCTCACCTTTGCGCATTCACGCACAGCATAAAAAGTTTGGTAGGCAAAATGAGACAAAGAAGGAGTGGCATAAAACCCGTCTTTCTGTGGCAGCATCGAAAAAAGTTGTACATGTAAACAAACTACGATGAGTTCAAGG
Organism: Nerophis lumbriciformis; assembly: GCF_033978685.3. Lineage (NCBI taxonomy): Eukaryota > Metazoa > Chordata > Actinopteri > Syngnathiformes > Syngnathidae > Nerophis > Nerophis lumbriciformis. The sequence continues at coordinate 17,646,554 of NC_084585.2, forward strand.
ATCGCTGAAATTAGTAGGACAAAACGGCGCTCGCCAAATACTGTCATTCGTGAAGCATAAATAATATAAACAGTGGGATTTCTAACAATTAGGAAGGTTTGTGTCATGTTTGTCCTCCTCCGGAAACCATAGTAAAACAAAAAATATATATATTTTTCATCTTTTTCCATTTTCTCACATCTCAGAGATGGAAGGCAGCCACTTGGGTGGCGCTAAAGAGCATGCGGCTCTAGAGCCGTGGGTTGCTGACCCCCGTCTTAGTGTGTTGCTTAGTTTGAAGTGTATTGGAATGTTGTGTTAGTTAAAGGGGAACTACACTTTTTTGGGAATTTTGCCTATCGTTCACAATCATTATGAAAGACATGACGGCCGACGGATTTTTTTTAATGCATTCTAAATGTTAAATAAATACAATCAAAAGTCTGCTTACAATAGAGCCTATTGCAGCCGTTCAGTTCAGCTTATAGGGCCCCCCAAAAATCTCCAAACACCTCAATTAGGTGTTAGGTTTTATATACATGATGTAAGTATAAATGTAATGTAGTAACAGGCACATTTATAATTACATTTAAAATGTACGTATTTTGATTATTTTAAGCTTTTTTTTCCTTTATCACTGATTTCTGCTCACTGCAGACTTTATGAGAGCCAACAAACATAATAAAACATCATGTCATTAGGATGTCGACTGCTGGGATGTTCATATACCGTATTTTTCGGACTATAAGTCGCAGTTTTTTTCATAGTTTGGCCGAGACTTATACTCAGGAGCGACTTATGTGTGAAATTATTAACACATTACCGTAAAATATATAGTGATGCATGCTTGGTTAGTGTTTAGAGTCATATCCAGCAATTGCGACAACGACTCTTTACTGTCAACTGAGTTTCTTTTTTTATTGATTTCTGCTGGTGGTGTGCCTCCGTATTTTTTCAAAGCAAACAATGTGCCTTGGCTCAAAAAAAGGTGAAAAATACTGCTTTAGAGGACTGACAAACACATACGGTACAATATGAGCATGGTTAAAAATGATGGCCACAATCAAACAGAATGTCTTTGTAGGACTTTGGGTGGGACTTGACAACCAATTGTCAATGATCCATTGACCTTTTGTTGAATGTTTAAAAATCATTGACGTTTTTATACACTACATGTTTGGTAGCATTTCTTATAAATCATTTTAAAGAAAAACTCTGAGGGTGGCACAATTTTTTTTTTATTACAGACAATGGGAAATTATGAATATTGGTTCCACTGTCAATGTGTCTGTAGTCCTTTTTTTAACACTTACATGAGTTCTTGTGGTTCCTTTCCTGATAAGGGCTACAGTATTGTGCAATGACCACAAATCCAAAGCAGCTCCAATAGTGTGGCAGCTGTCACAGCACCGGGATGCCAATTATCACATCTGACCGTATGCCATCACTAAGAAAAGGGCCTCTCTTTGACTCTTGCCTTATTATGGAGTCGAGCAAGAAATGAGAAGTTTGCGCAGCAGAGAGATAAAGTAAATGACCACAGAGGGAGGAAAAAAAAGCCAACAGAATGGTGGAAGGATTTTAATGAGGAAGGCAACATGTGCAGTGAAACGATACCTTGAAAGCAGCACAAAAAGACAAGACACAGAAAAGGCAGAAGGAAGAAGACAAAACCCTAGGCGGCCATGGTTCTATTAAGAAAGCCCAGAAAAATCTTCTTGCCTGTCAAATTTATGTCCTACATATTTTGTTTCCGGCTAATTAGTATTTACAAACAAAGACCCCACCCCCCCGGAGGCAAGGGGCAGCTTCAATCCTTCCTCAATTAGATATTTTACATCACTCATCATCATGGTGTCATTCAGTGCTTTGTCCATACAGAATGTTCTATTTTTTACAGCAGCAGCAGCAGCAGATTGAGAATAGCGAAGACAGTCACCTCTTCACATAAACATACATTTAAAGTGTTTTACATTTTAGGTTGTTTTGCCACATTCTTCTAACAGGACATGCAGAGGAAACTATTGAGTGAATGTGCAGCATTGTACAGTTGCATAAATATTATACATTCTATTGCCTTGCATTTGTAGTTTCTTTCGACCGGGGGTCAGCAATCCGCGGCTCTCGAGCCACATGCCATGGAGCAGCATTTTTAAAAAAGTTATGAAAATGGAAAAAGATGGGGGAAAATATTTTGTAGTATGTTTTTTGTTTGAGGACAAACATGACACAAATCTTCCCAATTGTTAGAAAGCCCCCTGTTTAATATGTTTGTGTGTATGCTTCACTGATGAGAGTATTTGGTGAACATCGTTTTGTCCGACTAATTTTGGCGGTTCTTAAACCCACCATAGTGTGCACTGTGACGCAACAGTTTGTTTACATGTAAAATCTTCCACTCCTTCTTTGTCTCATGTTGTCCACCAAACTTTTTATACTGTGCGTGAATGCACAAAGGTGTTCTTTGTTGATGTTATTGACTTGTTGGAGTGCTAATCAGGCATATTTGGTCAGTGCATGACTGCAAGCTAATCAATGCTAACACGCTATTTAGGCTAGCTGTATGTGCATATGGCATCATTATGTCTCATTTGTAGGTATATTTGAGCTCATTTAATATCCTTTACTTTTGCCCTCTCTGTATATAATTTACTTTTGCATGTCTAATGACACATTATCTGCATGTAATATTGGCTGCATTTCAGATGTTTGTGTGCCATGTTGTTCCAGACCACAGCAAACATTACCTAGCTTGCTAAAGATTGTAATAACTCTATTAGAAGAAGACAGCATGCTGTTTCCTTTAACTTGGACACACACATCTATACCATTGGCCAGTAATCTCCTTGAGTTATATCACCTTCTGAGTAGCCTCTGATTTACTAATGGTTTCTAATGTTGTAAAAATGTGTAGAATAAATAATACATTTCAACATTTCTGTCAACGAAGATTTGCTTCAGCCTGCGACACATAGTCATTTTGATAGTAGGCTATTATAGCTAATATAGATACCCTTTGTCATGTGTTGCCTTCATTATAAGACTTATATAAGACTTTTAAAGTAATTTTGATAGTAGGCTATTAAAGCTAATATAGACACTTACGTCATGTGTTGCCTTCATTATAAGATTTATATACGGCTTTTCATTTTTTGCGGCTCCAGACAGATTTGTTTTTTGTAGTTTTGGTCCAATATAGCTCTTTCAACGTTCTGGGTTGCCGACCCCTGCTTTAGACTTTGGACAGAATACAACAGGAATATATTAGACGATAGAGAATACTAAACATTTTGAAAAAGACGGGCCATCTGATATCCGAGGTCTAGATGTTTGTAAAGGGGTCCTGGGTCGAGGTGTGAGTTCCTTTCTAACGACAGCTTTGTCCTCTAAGTACATTTGTGATGAAGTTAGAACCTATACCTAAAGAAATAATACTTAAATGAACCCTTAAAGGCTGCTCTAGCGTCAATTAGCTTGTGTCCCCTCTGATGGCGTCTTGATTCGTTTATACCTCTTCCATGGGGGTTTGTTTGCAATTTTCTTCCAAAATGTTAGATGCAGTCAGTACGTATCCATGCACTAAATTAGTCAGATTTCTGAAATAGTTAGGCTGTGAATAAGCATTTTACAACCCATGAAAACACCTCATCTGATTGTGTTCGGTTTTTGAAAAGTCGAAGTAACACACCTGGATTATGCGATTCAAAACCAGATCTCTCGAAGGGGTGTGTGCCGCCTAAGGGAACCCTTAGGCACCAGTCTCAACGCGCGGGATACAACCCAGAAGCAGATACCATTCAATAAAAACATAAGCAACAATTGGAATGAAGAGGAGATTGTTTATTTGTTTTATGAATTAAAAGAACAGAACAATTTGAAGTGCATCGATGGTAGAAAAAAGAAACTGACATTTAAGAAGAAAATGTAGAATTTAGCAAGTATTTTAGAAGGCAACGAATAAAGCGTTCACAAACCTCTTCACTCTGCAGTTTTGCACTCCAAACTGATTAACGATAACTCTGCATTCCACACAACTGGCAAGATAGTCCAGATCAATAGCAACTTTCATCTGGAACACTATCATTCGGGACACAATCTGTCTTTTCCTTTGGATTTAAGACTCCTTCCATCAATCCAGAGAGCCTTATGAATGAACTCAGAGACATTTAAAAGTTTTGTTTCCATGATCCTCCGGCCGAAAATGTATTTGAAAAAACCCTCCCGCCGGTCTTTCTTTGCTTTGAACCTGCATCCACTCAAATAAATTCTTGGTAGTAGCATCATGTTCATAGCGCAGTGTTTTTCAACCACTGTGTGTATCTATGAGATACAGTCTGGTGTGCCGTGGGAGATTATCTAATTTCACCTATTTGGGTTAAAAATATTTTTTGCAAACCAGTAATTATAGTCTGCAAATTAAGGGCTGTTGTTGAGTGTCAGTGCTGTCTAGAGCTCAGCAGATTAGCCGTGTAATACTCTTCCATATCAGTAGGTGGCAGCCGGTAGCTATTTGCTTTGTAGATGTCGGAAACAGCGGGAGGCAGCGTCCAGGTAAAAAGGTGTCTAATGCTTAAACCAAAAATAAACAAAAGGTGAGTGCCCCTAAGAAAAGGCATTGAAGCTTAGGGATGGCTATGCAGAACGAAAGTAAAACTGAACTGGCTACAAAGTAAACAAAAACAGAATGCTGGACGACAGCAAAGACTTACTGTAGAGCAAAGACGGCGTCCACAAAGTACATCCGAACATGACATGACAATCAACAATGTCCCCACAAAGAAGGATAAAACAACTGACATATTCTTGATTGCTAAAACAAAGTAGATGCGGAAAATATGGCTCAAAGGAAGACATGAAACTGCTACAGGAAAATACCAAAAAAGAGAAAAAAAACACTACACACAGGAAAACAGCAAAAAACTCCAAATAAGTCACGGCGTGATGTGACAGGTCGTGACAGTACACCTACTTTGAGACTAGAGCTATAGTGATGCATGGTTGGTTATGGTTTAAAGTCATATCCAACAATTGCGACCACGACTTTTTACTGTAAACTGATTATCGTTTTTTTTATGATTTCTGCTGGTGGTGTGCCTCCGGTTATTTTCAATGAAAAAAATGCCCTTTGGCTCAAAAAAGGTTGAAAAACACTTTCATAGCGCAATCCAAGATAATTTCTTGATGCTGTCTGCTATTTAACATCAGTATAGCCATTAGAGACATAATATTTGTAATCTGTGCCAATTTTACAACGACCATAAGCTACCACAGAGCTAAACTGTTGTGACTTTAGCCACAGATGTATTTTCACACGTAAGTGTGAAAATACAAAAAAAATAACTATTTGAAAAATCTGACTAACTTAGTGGATGGAGACGTTTTGTTTGCAACCACAACTGTCGTTGACCAGCTATTAGCTTCCTGTATGTAGTGGTTCTAGTAAACAATAGCGACTGAAGCGACATCCACATTGTAGTTGGAGCTGGAAGTAGTCATTTTGAAACAAAGGTCACTTTTACTGTTCTTATTGCTACGTAACTAGAGAAGTCAAAGCCGTCAGTCACGCAAGTTAGGGGATGTGAGAGCATATTTCGGCCAAAAGTCTGACCATCCTAATTATTGGTGATTGTTGTGGCATTTGAGCCACTTTTCTTCACTTTCTGAGCATTTTTGATATGTCTAATTTGACTTAACTTTTCACTTTCCTTTTCTTTTACGCACTGCCATCAGAATATCTGCTTAAAAGACATCATCAAAGGAGCAAACTTTAGAACTGTTTTTAAAGTTTAGAATTTTAATAATTAAACCTAACTTCTTAGATTTGGTTAACAGTCAACAACCAGTCTACTATAGACAAAATATAATATATAACTCTGCGAGAAGGGAAGACAGAGGTGATTAATTTATTTTTCCTAATATTTTCGGGAGCTACTTGCTGATCTACCTTTAACCTCTGTTGTCACTCATTCTTACTCCCTCTCACATGAGTGCACTGTCCTTTGGTCGCCCTCTGGTGGTTGGCTGACTGGGTTGTGAACGTGCTTGGTTTGAAATGCAGCGCAGCCTGTTTTTTAAACGTTGATATCGCCGACGATCAGTCTCATTTAATCGTACCTGCCAAAATTGTGATCACGATTAAAGTTATATTAATTGTGCAGCCCTAATATGTAGTACCAAACATTTGTCACTAAGTGTCAGTAACGTCACATCAATGTAGACATAGCTTGGTAATTGGTGACCAAAAACAAAAAGTGACGTTGTAGCAACACACAGTATTTTTTTGTCACATGCTCGTAAATAGTTATCTTTTTGTTTTTGTACAGTATTAATAATTTATGGGAGTGTGTCTAAACCGCAAAATGTTATAACACGAACGCCGTAACATCAGGTTCATTTTAATTAAGGGTGATGGATAGATATAAGGCCGATAATTATCAAGCCGATATGAGGAAATTTAAAATTTTACAGATTCATCTCAAAACATTAAAATATATATTCGATAACTCATAAAATCCGATAATGTTGTGTACCGGGAAAAGGAAGGAGACGACACCACGGCAGAGCTGCGGTTCACCAGGTTTATTGAAACCCTTGATGAGTGTGTAGGGTGTGTATGCTACTTCAAGTGAATGAGTGAAGACGATGTGTAGAATTATCAATGTAAATGTTATCAGGGTTGTTGTAAGCGCGTGTTGGATGAATCCCTTCGTCAGTCCAGCGGGGCGAGGCAAAGAGGTTGTCCGTGGGAAGGCAAGCTGTGGGGGGCAGGAGAGACGCAACGATGTCCGTGTCCAAGCAGGGGTCGAGGATCGGGGGAGGCAGTCCAAAGTTCAGAGCGGAGTCGAGGCACAAAGCTCGATCACAGGGAAGAGGAATGACACTGCGGAAGACACAAGGGACATTAACTAGGGACACAAGGAAGGAGCACAGAGAAGGTGTGCAAGGTACAAGAGAGGGATGCCAGACGTGATGCTTACTGCGAAGATGGGCTACGTTCTGGCAAAGGTTCCACGGGTTCGCTGGTCTTTATGCCACTCCCTCTCATTAGTCCCAGGTGCGCAGATTCCTGATTGCCTGCGGCCTTGTCGTTGCGTGGTCGTGCTGCGCCCAGCGCGAGCAGGGGCGTGTCTGGGTGCGTTGACAGTGGAGGTGCTGGCAGCCCCAGCAGCCGGGGAAAAGCGGGTTCGGTCCGCGTCGTGACAGATAACTTAAGTAAAAAAATGCTCAAATGAGCCAAGATTATTCATATGTACTGCAGGTGGGTTAGGGTCAGCAATCAAGCGTGTTTGAGCTGTAAACGGCCCGTGGAAAACTTTCCCTGAGCTTAGTGTAAACAAATATGTCATCAATCGGGTGGGACATTTGAACTGTTTCAGAGGAATACATTTAGCTTGCTATTCGCACCAAACGTTCTGCAAACTTTCCGCAAACATCAGGCTTTAACACATCAAACCTTATCAGCCACCTGAAACGCCCGTATCCCTACGACGATGTTTACAATTTTTGAAAGCCTACGAAGAGACATGCGCTGAGAATGGGTCTGAGGAGCAAGCGTTTCCCAGCATGCCTTGTTGCTGTTACAATTATCACTTTTGACATTGTTATCATACATATTTAATATGTTATTTTGTCCAGACATACAGTAGCTTAACCGTTTTAAGTGATGTCATTTTTAGTTGTGCACAGTTAAATTATTGCTATTGCTAATCTCACTCTTATACATTGCTGAGAAACTCTTTCACTTGGTGTTACAGGCACCAAATTTGGTACACATGGGTTCCAGAACCTATTCTCTCAGAAAAGTATGTTACCAACATTGAAAAACAAAATTTGAAGTGGTGTAAGAAGTATAAGAACAATACTACTAATCTGGGGTTGGCTGTTGCATTAAAAATACAGTATGATTACATTTTTCCTCATAGGTACAGTAGGATAGGATGTCAATTTTCTGTCCACATTTTGCAATAAATGTATATAGTGTGGATTTTTTGGTGGTTGATTATTCAATCATTTAGTCCTCACATTTGGATGTATACTTAAGGCTGAAATTATATCATTTGCATCGCCCTCTGCATTTAGTCTTTTCGTGGCACGCTAAAGTGTGTCATTGCCAAACATTTTGCAACAATTTTGGTGGTACTCGGCACTATTTAGCCTCATTGTATTCTCAATACAACCTACTTCATCCAATCTAAATGGATCTAACCTCATGGGTAGCTGATTGATTGCCTGGAATTGTGGTAGGATTCTGTCTATCCCGGAATACCCACCCCAACTACACTCATAACAGATTGGGGGTGTCCTTAATTCTGCTTTTGTATCAGTCTGACAGAGGTAACACTTCCTCCAATCAGTTTTAGGAGTACAATTCAATGGATTAATTTTGAATGGTGTAAGACCAAAGAGCTATCTTTTTATCACCCATCCATCCATCCATTTTCTACCGCTCATTCCCTTCGGGGCCGCGGGTGGCGCTGGAGCCTATCTCAGCTTTTATCACCCAACCATACAAAATACATAAGCACATTGAGATGTGGCCTCTAGGGTCTATTGTAATACATAAAGTGTATATGTGACAGATAATAAAATATCATGTAACTGACATAAAAAATGTGTTCAAAAAAGTTTTTTCAAAAATGGTCGTCTGGTATGGTTCATAGTGTATACATAACAGGACACAAATAGTCACTAATATGTTGCTACTGTTTCTTTCCCAGGTTCAGGAGTGGCTATGCCTAAACTGTCAGATGCAGAGAGCGCTGGGGATGGACATGACCACACCCCGTTCCAAGAGTCAACAACAGATACACTCTCCTTCTCATGCTGCCAAACCAGAACCCGGACTCGATGCTTCTTCCCAGCCAACCCTTCAGACACAGATGCCTCCTGAGACACGACCTCCAGGGCAGACCCCTCCGGCCCCCGTCCCTTCTAAACAGACTCTCCTGCCTGGCTCAGGTCAGCGAGTGACAAAGTTGCCTCCGGGGGCAGTGCCTCTCCCTGGAATGGCCAAAGCCCCATCCCAGCCCGATTTGTCCCGAAACTCCCCCGCCCACCAGCCCCATCCGCCCCGCCAAGACCAGACACGCAGTGCAGGCAGCTCCCCCTCACGACAGCCCCCACCACCTGAGCAGACTTTTGGGAAATTATTTGGCTTTGGTGCTTCTCTCCTTAACCAAGCCAGTACGCTTATATCTGAGACCACTCAACCCCAACAACCACCCCCAAAACAATCGCCCAAACCAGGTGTAGGACCTGGAGCACCTAAACCCTCAGGATCTCAACCTACACAACAAGGTTCTCGAACTCCACCTCAGCAGCAGCATCAACAGCAGCAGCAGAGGGAGCAGCAGCCTGCTCCTCCAAAGTCTTCTAAACCCAAAGTTTGTTGTCCTCTTTGCAAGACGGTCCTCAACACCGGCAACAAAGCCGAACAACCCAACTATAATATCTGCACCCAGTGCCACTCCCAAGTCTGCAACATGTGCGGCTTCAACCCCACTCCTCACCTGGTGGAGGTAAGGCTCAGATTCGGTGTGTACAGTGCAACACTCCGCACACCATGCTTAAGGTTTTCCAAATGATTTATCGACACACTCCAATGAGAGATGCTGTGTCATATTATTACCCAGAGGGCCTTGTAGTTATGAATTTGTCCCTGTCTGGTGTCAGTAAGAAATGTCAGGATTCCTGTGCGGATGACAGAGTGTTTGGCTTCAGGTACCGTCAAATACCATGGATCACCTCTTTTCACCTCCCTTTATGTCGACTATTTTGATGCTCCTTTAGGCCCTTTTGTGTAATTTGCTGACTAATATTCCAGGATGTGATATAGGGCTGCACCACTATTGTCAAAATAATAATCACAATTATGTTTATCAATTTTGAAATCACGATTATTAATCACGATTATTTACTATGTTATGTAAAACACATTTGTATTGCCTTTTCTATTTTAAACCAACAGTATTGGAACAAGGATTTAATTTCAAAATTATACTTCAGTAATGATATTAATATTATAGTTAAACAAAAAATTTACAATAGAGAAGGGCTAACTAAAAACAAATATGCCATTGCAGAGTACGGTCATAAAGTCATGAAAAATACAATTATGCACAAAAGGCAGATACTACAAGGAACACACTGTACTGCGAACCAAATAAAACTTTATTACCGTATTTTTCAGACTATAAGTCGCAGTTTTTTTCTTACCGGGCTCCAGTGCAACTTATATATGTTTTTTTCCTTCTTTATTATGCATTTACGGCAGGTGCGACTTATACTCCGGTGCGACTTATACTCAGAAAAATACGGTACATCAATTACTTATGTGTGTCTTTGAGAGGTAATAATAATGGATTAGAATTATATAGCGCTTTTCTAGACACTCAAAGCGCTTCACAAAGAAGTGAGAACCCATCATTCAGTCACTCCACATTCACACCTGGTGGTGGTAAGCTACATTTGTAGCCACAGCTGCCCTGGGGTAGACTGCCAGTTTGCCCCTACGACCACCACCCATTATTCATTCACCAGTGTGAGCAGCACTGGGGGCAAGGGTGAAGTGTCCTGCCCAAGGATGGCAAGAGGTGCGGAGAAAACCTGCAACCCTCAAGTTTCTAGCACGGCTGCTCTACCAACCACGCCATTCCGCCCCGATTGGAATGATGGTGGAAAAATGTGGGGTCCCTTGGGCTAGGTTGATGTTACGGTAGTCTGTACTTTGGGCACACTCGCTTTTGTAGCTGTTCGTCGGGGCTTTGCGCCGGTGGCGGGTGGACCGCTCTGTGAGCAACCCTAACTCCATTTGGATTATTAGCTTCACGTTGTGGGCAAACGATGGCAATTGAGGAAAGAAGGAAAGTGTTTTCAATTGTATAACCTGTCGTCGCAACTTAATAATGGATTTACAGTAAATGTGCTTTGCCGTGCAGTTTGTTGGTTTATACGTGCGGGAGCATTTCCGGGTTTGCTGGAACGGGCGGGAGGGTGCCTAGAAAACGGCGAGATGTACGCGTGTGTTCTGGGGTTAATATGTAGGTCAGTCTACGGGAGATAAGGGCACCAATATAATAATGCATTAATTTTTCCGAACATTTTCGGGAGCTACAGGCGACTGGCTGATCAAGTGTCAGTCACCCTCTCACTCACTTAGTCTTACTCGCTCTCACATGAGTCCACTGTCTTTCGGTCTTCCCCAGGTGGTTGGCTGATTGTTGGTTGTGAATGTGCTTGAATTGATATGCAGCGGAGCCTGCTTTTTAAATGTTAATATCGTCGACGATCACCCTCATTCAATCGCAGCGTGCAAAATCGTGATCACGATTAAAATCTGATTTATTGTGCAGCCCTAATGTGATATGACGCAATGCTCTGAAAACACAGGAAATACATCTTTATCAAGTTGGAAGTGGTAGATCACCTCAATATTAATCAGTCAAGGCTTTCAAACTATTTGGACAAGTATTGAGACACAACTCTTAGACCATGTAGGTTTCGGGTCTTAGTTCCCGGTGGGAGCAGTAGAGGCAGACATTTTTTCGAAAATCCCATGGTTCACGGGATTCCCGGAAGAATCCTGTGGGATGGGAATCAACTTTACTATTAATCACGTGATTGAAACAGTACGGTAAGATAAGTTTAGCAGCAGACGGGAGCGGGAACCAACTGAAAGAAGCTAGGTCAGGCGCCACCATTTTGTAGTTTTCTCTAAATAAGCCCACATTGTAACGTAAGCCAAAAGAATGACACGGCCCAAGGCCAAGAGTGTTTCCAGCTGCTGCTTTGTGCCAGAAGGATTCAAATAACAGCAACAGAGGGAGTGAATACCAACGAAGAAACCGAAGTAAGAATTAACGACATATCCATCAGGGAAGTCTCAAATATTATTACATTTCATGAAAGTCGACCATTTTGGCATGATTGGTTGCAAAAAACCTGAAAAACCCCTCAAAGGCACAACAATGATACACCGTTGACGCACAGTCAACATTTTCTTTGTTTTGGTTACGCACGACTTCTAATGCTATTACATCAAAAGCCAGCACATCGAACTATTGTGTATGTTTTTCCTGACTCAATTGGGAAGGAAAGATACTTACAGAGACTAACAGAGTGAGGCTATAACAAAGCCTAATTATGCAATAAAATCCAATTGAAAGATAGCAATTATCATAGGCTTTCTGTAGTGCATCGCTGTTTTTCAAATGGGCAAAACTTGTCTTCTTTGGCATCTGGTTGTCTCAAGCACCAGTACAGGCCATTCACAGATTGCTATGGAAACAGAGATGGTTTTGTTTTTCCTACGTCCCTTTTCATGCTCCACTGCTAAGGAGCTGACAATCTACCAAACTTTCAGACAACTGTCATTACGTGGGCTGTGTCTCTGCTGCACTCGCTACATTTTCAAAGCTCAGTCCTGAAAGAAAAAAAAGGTTTTGTACAACTTCCAAGCAAAGTGGCAGGTAGGATGTTCCAGTGATGGTGAGAAAGGTGGGTTTGAGTCTAGAATCGAGGTTGATTTCTACAGTCTGTTCCACACAATGCTCATCCTTTTCCGGTCTCTGCAGAGTTCACTGTTCTGTGTTTCTGCCGCGTTTTTTCCTCTCAGAGTCGCAGCTCCCACTTGTCACAGCAGTGTTTTTATAGAGTTGGCGACAAAGCTTGAAGGTGCATTGTTCCCTCATCATGCCACTCGGAGTACCTTAGACTACTGCTTGCCAAAAATTGCTAAGTTTTACGTCCGAAAAATCCCAAAATGGATTATGTCGTTGTGTAATTTGCATCATCGAACATCACGCCAATCGTGGACGAGTTTGTTTCATAAGAAATGTGGGTAGTTGCTCATACCCGACCAGCCCTTCGAAAATCCTCGGGAGTGTGACCAATCAGAGTGGAGTTAATTCCAGTTTGTGCGGATGTATAAAATAAAAGAAAACGATAAAGAACTACAAAGTGGCCTAGTGGTTAGAGTATCCGCCCTGAGATCGGTAGGTTGTGAGTTATACCAAAGACGAGGGATGTCCGATAATATCGGACTGACGATATTACCGGCCAATAAATGCTTTAAAATGTAATATCGGAAATTATCGGTATCGGTTTCAAAATTATCGGTATCGGTTTCAAAAAGTAAAATGTATGACTTTTTAAAACGCCGCTGTGTACACGGACGTAGGGAGAAGTACAGAGCGCCAATAAACCTTTAAGGCACTTCCTTTGCGTGCCGGACTACGGCTTTTCACACACACAAGTGAATGCATACTTGGTCAACAGCCATACAGGTCACACTGAGGGTGGCCGTATAAACAACTTTAACACTGTTACAAATATGCGCCACACAGTGAACCCACACCAAACAAGAATGACAAACACATTTCGGGAGAACATCCGCACCGTAACACAACATAAACACAACAGAACAAATACCCAGAACCCCTTGCAGCACTAACTCTTCCGGGACGCTACAATATACACTCCCCGCTATCCGCCTCGTCCCCACACCTCAACCCCGCCCCCCCAACCCCGCCCACCTCAACCTCCTCATGCTCTCTCAGAGAGAGTATGTCCCAAATTCCAAGCTGGTGTTTTGAGGCATGTTAAAAAAAATAATGCACTTTGTGACTTCAATAATAAATATGGCAGTGCCATGTTGGCATTTTTTTTCCATAACTTGAGTTGATTTATTTTGGAAAACCTTGTTACATTGTTTAATGCATCCAGCGGGGCATCACAACAACATTAGGTGTAATAATGTGTTAATTCCACGACTGTATATATATCGGTATCGGTTGATATCGGAATCGGTAATTAAGAGTTGGACAATATCGGAATATCGGTTATCGGCAAAAAGCCATTATCGGACATCTCTACCAAAGACTATAAAAATGGGACCCATTACCTCACTGCTTGGCACTCAGCATCAAGGGTTGGAATTTGGGGTTAAAAAATGATTCCCGTGCGCGGCCACCGCTGCTGCCCACTGAAAATCGGTCTGACATCAGCAAAAAAAAGTATGTGTTATTATCGACTTGCATGTAAAATTCTCCAATGTCAGCGCTTTGATACAGGCAGTCTCGCAGCGTGTTCACTTAAGCAAAGCTGGACAGCCAGTTAACACATAAATGTCCTCCAATAAGCACAGAAGGTTGGTGTTTTCCTGTCATTTACACAAGGTAAACATGGTAGGCTATATTTAGGCTACTTTGAGCTAACAGCTACACAACAGCTAATCACACAAGCTAAACATACCGTATTTTCCAGACCATAGGGCGTACCGGATTATAAGGGGCACTGCTGATGAAAGGAGTATTTTTTATCTTTTTTTATATATTAGGCGCACCGGATTATAGGGCGCATTAAAGGAGTCTTATTATTATTATTTTTTTCTGAATGTAAAACTCTTCCTTGTGGTCTACATAACATGTAATGGCGGTTCTTTTGTCAAAATGTTGCATAGATTATGTTTTACAGATCATCTTCAAGCCGCTTTCTGTCAGTCGCTTCTGGGTGCGTCGTTTTGTGGACGGTCTTATTTACGTGGCTCACCTTTTTGCAGCGTCTTCTCCCCGTCATCCTTGTTGTAGCGGTGTAGCGTGCAAGGACGGGAGTGGAAGAAGTGTCAAAAGGTGGAGCTAACTGTTTTAATGACATTCAGACTTTAATTAAAACAATAACGGAGCAGCATCTCCTCATCCGGAAACAATAACACCGGAAATGTGTCCCGTGAAAAACCGTCCGACCGGAACTAAAGTTCCTTGGGTGAATAATGTAAACTCACTGCGCCGGTATATTTAAGCGCTTTCATGCCGAGTTTACTGACAGATATAAGGAAGAACTTTACACTACATTATATTAGAAATGGCAACAGCGGAGGATGAATGTCCCATAACAAGAAGGTAGAGAAAAAGAAGAAGCTTATCAACTACGGCGTCGGTGCGGACGCACGCAATTTTTCAGGATTTATGCAGATCCCAAATACAGATCAGCAGGTACCAAAAGGTAAGAAAACCTCGTCATGTCCGTTGTGTCATGAGCAAGACACTTCACCCTTGCTCCTGATGGGTGCTGGTTAGCGCCTTGCATGGCAGCTCCCTCCATCAGTGTGTGAATGTGTGTGTGAATGGGTAAATGTGGAAGTAGTGTCAAAGCGCTTTGAGTACCTTGAAGGTAGAAAAGCGCTATACAAGTACAACCCATTTATCATTTATATTTATTTAAAAGTTGCTTTTGCATAATATTGCGAAACAAAACGGCAGATAATGTATTACCTTATACACACACCATAATAATACTTGTATGTTTAATGCGCCGACAGTCCTTCAAGCGGTGCGGCTTCATAGCTTACCAAAGTCGTACTAAAACGTTTTGATAGATTTTTGAGCGCCGTGTGTAATGTTCTAGATTTTCAATGGAACATTTAAATTGTCGGTGTTGTTTACTTGAGACATATTGCCATCATAGTGCAGTCTACACGTATCTCTTATGTTTGACTGCCATCTACTGGTCACACTTATCATTACACCATGTACAAAATAAAATAGCTTCGAGGTGGGTAAGATCAACCAAACTTATTCCTTACATTAGGCGCACCGGATTATAAGGCGCACCGTCGAGTAAAAATAAAGGATTTTAAGTGCGCCTTATAGTCCGGAAAATACAGTACGTAATAAGTGTTCTTCATTGAACAATATTGCAGTTTAAACCAGCATATTTGTCAGTATAAACAAGTATCAAATCATTATAGTTGCAGATTTCTTACACATATAAAGTCTCCAAGGCAGAAATGTATTAAAACGTTTCCAGTAACAAACGTGTTTGCATCATTCAATTTTACAGGACTTATTTGGGGAAAAATTGCTTCGGTTTTAACAGGATTTCTGCCGGACTTTTAGGAACGGGCTCTGAAAACCGAGGTACCGCTGTATGTTACTTCCTGAGCGACATACATAATTCATCCACAGACATATCTCTAGCACACACCTCCCGCCCCCCCGCCGCCTCTATAATCCGTGATGAGACAATAAGCACCAGCGCCTGTGCAAGAACAAGCGGAGGAGGAGAGACACGATGGAGGTGAGAGATGGAGTGCGAAAAGGGGAGTGAAAATCCGAGATAATGAGTGCGACGGCGCCAAGTTTGTTGTGTTGCGAAATATTCCTCCTCAATTAGTGCCCAAAGTCATGTGCGCGGCTGTGACTGTATGAGATGTCCTTGTGTCGGGACTCTTTCCTCCGCCATTACGCCCCTCAAGGAGATAAAGAGCACGAGTTTTCGCTACATGCATCGCTCGCTCTAATATCACAGCAAAGTGGAGTTGACTTTTTCTAAATTGTAGACATATCCAAATGTGTCTTTGACATCATTTATGATGTTTAAGTTGACCACTCTGTGTACACTGTACACAGATTCTGTCATCTGTGCTCCGACTCGGTCATGGCTTGTGTCGTGAACGCAGAGCCTCTGGTCACGAGGAGGCGGAGGCTCTTAGAATGCCATTAGTTACAAAGATGGAATTTTTCCAACAGAGCTGTAGAAGATGTGTACAGAAACATAAAACATAGCTCATCAATAATTCAATGGGGGAGAACATTATAAATAGTTCATGCAGGTTGGAGCAGCGAGAGATTTGATTCCTTGTGCCACATAAGGTCAATGTGGGTGTGGCCATGCACCTGCATTCCAATAGAGCAGTGGTTCCCAAACCTTTTACCATCCCGTACCCCTTCAAACATTTAATCCCCAGCTACGTACCCCCTTCCTCCCCGTTTTTCTCTCTCTGTAGCTGTTTTAAAACATCCCCTACCATGTCACTGATACGTCGAGAAACAGTGTTGTTTGATGAGGGCATGGTCTGTATAATTTTTTTTGCCTTTTCCACCAACATTGTGCCAGTAGGGAGCATCAAGTCCTCCACAATAGTGTGGGGCTTGCCAGTCTTGGACACTCTGTAGCTCTCCATATAAAACGCTTCTAGTCCCTTCCTATTAACTGTATCGGTTTCCCTTATACACATCTTTCTAGTCGAAAGTCCACGAAATTCCCGTTCAAAAAACTCTCGTTAGTGAGAGTGATTCGTCTCTCGATGTCTTCGCAAGAGTGAAGGTTTCATTGAGTTGTGAGATAGTACTTTTGCACATATAACACACTGTGGTCGAACCAGTACCGATACAAGTGAACCCCAAAGCCATGTAGTTCTCATCATAATTGCGTCTTTTTGATGATGTCATTATGATGTCTCTATCCGTATGCTTTCTCATGTCAGTGGCCATGCTAGTAACTTGGCTAGCATCAATTGTAGCGCTAGCCCTACTGCTTGCACCCTGATCCAAGGAAGAGAAACCTGGGTTGCTGTCACCGGCAGAGGTATCCTCGATTGTAGCCCTACTGGTAGACACCGATGATGTCTCTCCAGACGGTGGATTTACTCTTTTTAGCCATTTGTCCATTATTCCGGCGCAGGCATGGCTGTTTTCTATGAATAGTAACTTGGGGTTAACAAGTAGTCTAATTGGTTGCTACGCAAAAATTGAAACACTGTGTCGGGAGAAGATTTGAGCGTGGGACAAGTATGTATTGAGAATGCGGGTCTACAGCGCGGGGTGGTATATTGCCTTTATCCAATAATCATACGAAATAAATGACTGGGGGAAATTTGGAGAATGCATATATGTTTAAGAGTTCTTTCTCTATTCATCGCCATGTTTGGATCGTCTAGTACTTTTCCTTTGTATATTCTACCAGTTTCTCTTTTGTTCAGAGGTCTGTTTAGTGTCTTAAACCATCGGAATGTGAATACAACCCCCACGTCTTTCCTTATCAGTGTTGCGAGGAGGAGAGGTGGGGTCTTTCTTTGTGTGCAAGGAGTTGGCTTTTCCGTTTTAATGTCAGATCAACTAGATTAGCCGATATGAATGTATTGGTTAAGCTGATCTCCTGAAATTTCAGTAAAAATGTATAATATTCCAATTCTGTCTTGATGGTCCTTCTTACTCAGCATATATGTCAACGAAAGAACTTGGGATCGACCAGTAACTTAGATTCCCTGGGAGGAAGAGCTGGTCGACGCAACAGAAACAAAACAAAAAGTGAAACCAATGCATTTCTATTGGCTTGCCGTGCAGGATTTTTGAACAGTTTTCTAACCCTCCGCGGCAGCCAAGCTTTGCTCCGTTAAAAACGATGGAGTTCTAATTTTTTGTATTGTCGTTCCGCGTCCGGTCGCCGTTGGCCTTAAGGTACCCCCTACAATCACCTCGCGCACCCCCACTTTGGGAAACATTGCAATAGAGGAATTGTTTACATGCACAATTAACCAGCTTAGTGATGTGTATAAAACTCTTATTTGTCCTTAGAGTATTTAGCTTTGCTGACATTTGTTTTGTATCAAATATATATTTGATCCATGGTGTGGTTTGTTTTCAACATGTTTAAGACGTGACTTGTTTACAAGGTTACAACTTCAATGATACAACCCCCCTCCCAACACACACAAATCCATATATTTTTGGGCATTTCAATTCATTTTATAAAGCCCCTGTTTCCTGTTTCCCCTGCCCCGCCCACATCTCTGGTACACTGTTACCAGTGTTCATTATAATGGTGTTATATAATAACGACGTAGTAACGAGTAATCTAATTAATTACTTTTACAACGCCGTAGGCGATAGCTTGATGTAACGTGGCACGCTACTTTTGATGTGGTTTTATGTCTCATGCATCACGTGAGTCACACTTTATATTCATCCTGATACACGCATAACATGCTGCGTGTATCAGGATCAATACGCTGTCTGGCTAGCTGTGTACAAACACAACATGAAATGTGGGCTAATACTTTACAGATACTGTAATACGATTGTTCATGTTTTTCAGTCAGTACAAATTGGTGTCTTATCACATTGTGTTGTGTATTACAAACTCCAATGTGTTTCGTGCTGACGTAGAAGTGATCTTATGTCTTGCCGTAGTTAGCCTTTATGGCTAATACCGTAGCACACCGATGTGTTACCACGCTAGAAAAAGAGTTCCTTAGTGTTCGCTCTTACAATAACAATGTAGCTACAGCTTGGGTATTATACAGGTTATGGAACGTAAATGAAGTATTGTTGACAATTTTTTAGAGACTTTTTAAAGTGATTTAGAGGTAGAATTGATTGCTCCCATTAGCTGTATTGCAAGCTACGAAGCTAACCTAATGAGCCGATTTTTATATGTTAGAATGCAAAGAAAAACTTTTGTCTTCTTGTTTCTCATAAGGATTGTGAACGATATAAGCACAATTTAAAAAAAGAGCAGTTCCCCTTTAACTTGTTTCAGTTTGCTAAACGCCCTTTCTCCACCTGCAACATATGATATGATAGTCAGTGTAAAACTGTCCCAAATTCTAAATAGTCTTTTTAAACTTTGTTGTTGTCAGCTATTATGCTGTCTTTATTTTTACATTGCTATGAAAACAAACAATAACAAAACTTTAAATATTTAATAACTTTTTTGCATTTAGGCTATTCAAATGTCCCACTATTAACACATTTTCCTAAACCACATTGAACACATCATGATAACGTAACTGACCTTCGTCAGTTGCTCTATATTTGTAATCATTAACCGCATTTCATGATTACTATCCATAAATGAACATTCTTAATAAATGACAGAAGGATAAGCACACATCTGATTGGTGAGTCATATTGGGGGAGTTGTCCGACTTCTTTTGTGGCCATAAACGCATCACTGTCAGTGGCTAAGTGCCAGATGACAATGAGTTGGTTTTGGCTTTGTTCGCACGGCATAAATTGACCAGTATTGCTGGATATACGTTTTTTTACTAATGTTTTTTGTGTGGTTACAACCACACATAAACTGTTTTGCTCAATAAAGTGATCGATGGCATTCCTGTCCTCCTTAAAGCTTCTCGCCAGACATTGAGCAGTGTTGAACAGATTGGACAGTGTTGACGAGCATTGTTTTATCTGTTGTGGCCCTTTGTCGTCAAAGGCTGTTACTCACATAGTTGCATTGCAAAATCCTACAGAAAAAAAATGTTATGAGTTTATTTTGTTCAATGTTCAGATTGGATTTGTTTTTGTGTGCTCCATATTCTTTGCTGCGTGCAGAGGACGTGTGAGCATAAGTGGCGTGTCTTGGGGGTGGCCAAAGGTGGCACATGCCAGCCCTAAAATCTGACAGGCCATCCCAGATGCTACCCCACTCGGTGGCAAAACGACTTGGAGCAGTGCTTTTCAAACTCAGGCTCCATCTGGTGGAATGCCAAAGATATTCTTAATTCTGGGGTTTCCAAAGTGGGAACCTTCGAAGATTTCAATGAATCAATCAATCAAACTTTATGTATATAGCTCTTAATCACAAGTGTCTCAAAGAACGACACCCTCGGCTCCGATCCCACATCAGGGTAAGAAAAAAAGTCAACCCATCGGGATACAATGAGAAACCTTGGAGGGGACCGCAGATGTGGGGACCCCCCCCTGGGTGACCGGTGGAATGGACGCCGAGTGGATCTTGTTAATAGTGTGAGAGTCCAGTCCATAGTGGGGCCAGCAGGGGATCATCTTGAGTGGGGACAAGTCAGCAGCGCAGAGACTACCCCAACTGATGCACAGATGGTCCACCCCAGGTCCCGACTATGAACAGCTAGCGCTGCATCTCTGGTCACCTAATAACTTAACCAAATTTCCTTTTAAAATCACTAACCATGAACTTAGAATGTGAACAGCATTGCAAGGTCCACTGCAGTTAGTACTGACCACATGCTTCATACAAGTGATGTGATGCACAGACTCACTATATAGCTACTAATTGGACATGGACCAATTATTCAAAAACCAACACAGAACATTAAAATATGTGATGCAAAAACACACAATTTGCCCACTGTACAATTGGACATTATAAAAAAAAAGTCTAATATTACTACACAATTGAAAAATACACCCATTTAATCCTTTTAGTAGACCTGATGGGTAATACATGGAAAGCACTCCACACTTGGACATGTGTGACGCATTTTAGTCACTTGCGGGACATGGATGGATGGCGAGATATTTCTGACGGATTACAAACATTTTAGGAGGTCAGGGAAGTAAACAAGGTAGGAATGGTTCACATACTCTTAATATTCAATGTTTTATTTATTATACTTAATATTGTAGCCTGGTGTATTCCTTCGTGTCACGTAACTTGCATAGGCAAAGCAGTTTTCCCCCTCCCCCTGCGGCGCGCACATATCGCAGAGTCGAGCAATTTTAATCGGTGGATTCGGTGTGCACATTTTCGGGTAGCGGGCAATCGTTTCCAGCGCACAGTGCACATATTGGCAGGCAATCTTGTTCTGCACGGATGTATCCGGGTGGCGGGCATTCTTTTTTGATTGATGATGACCGATGATGAGCAGCCAGGTTCCAGATGTCCGTCGTCCTTCACTAAACCTACGTCATTTTACTTAAAAAATGTTTTAAAGTGTTTGCCTGCCAACACAAGAACAGGCGTGTTCATCTGTTTTGAACGTTATCTCAGTCCCACCATCTTTTGTTATTCCACCGTGATGCTATAGTTCTACAAACCCCGTTTCCATATGAGTTGGGAAATTGTGTTAGATGTAAATATAAACGGAATACAATGATTTGCAAATTCTTTTCAACCCATATTCAGTTGAATGCACTACAAAGACAAGATATTTGATGTTCGAACTCATAAACTTTTTTTTTTTTGCAAATAATAATTAACTTAGAATTTCATGGCTGCAACACGTGCCAAAGTGGTTGGGAAAGGGCATGTTCACCACTGTGTTACATGGCATTTCCTTTTAACAACACTCAGTAAACGTTTGGGAACTGAGGAGACACATTTTTTAAGCTTCTCAGGTGGAATTCTTTCCCATTCTTGCTTGATGTACAGCTTAAGTTGTTCAACAGTCCGGGGGTCTCCGTTGTGGTATTTTAGGCTTCATAATGCGCCACACATTTTCAATGGGAGACAGGTCTGGACTACAGGCAGGCCAGTCTAGTACACGCACTCTTTTACTATGAAGCTACGTTGATGTAACACGTGGCTTGGCATTGTCTTGCTGAAATAAGCAGGGGCTTCCATGGTAACGTTGCTTGGATGGCAACACTGTTGCTCCAAAACCTGTATGTACCTTTCAGCATTAATAGCGCCTTCACAGATGTGTAAGTTACCCATGTCTTGGGCACTAATACACCCCCATACCATCACAGATGCTGGCTTTTCAACTTTGCGCCTATAACAATCCGGATGGTTCTTTTCCTCTTTGGTCCGGGGGACACGACGTCCACAGTTTCCAAAAACAATTTGAAATGTGGACTCGTCAGACCACAGAACACTTTTCCACTTTGTATCAGTCCATCTTAGATGAGCTCAGGCCCAGCGAAGCCGACGGCGTTTCTGGGTGTTGTTGATAAACGGTTTTCGCCTTGCATAGGAGAGTTTTAACTTGCACTTACAGATGTAACGACCAACTGCAGTTACTGACAGTGGTTTTCTGAAGTGTTCCTGAGCCCATATGGTGATATCCTTTACACACTGATGTCGCTTGTTGATGCAGTACAGCCTGAAGGATCGAAGGCCACGGGCCTAGATGCTTACGTGCAGTGATTTCTCCAGATTCTCTGAACCCTTTGATGATATTACGGACCGTAGATGGTGAAATCCCTAAATTCCTTGCAATAGCTGGTTGAGAAAGGTTTTTCTTAAACTGTTCAACAATTTGCTCAGGCATTTGTTGACAAAGTGGTGACCCTCACCCCATCCTTGTTTGTGAATGACTGAGCATTTCATGGAATCTACTTTTATACCCAATCATGGCACCCACCTGTTCCCAATTTGCCTGTTCACCTGTGGGATGTTCCAAATAAGTGTTTGATGAGCATTCCTCAACTTTATCAGTATTTATTGCCACCTTTCCCAACTTCTTTGTCATGTGTTGCTGGCATCAAATTCTAAAGTTAATGATTATTTGCAAAAAAAAAAAAACGTTATCAGTTTGAACATCAAATATGTTGTCTTTGTAGCATATTCAACTGAATATAGGTTGAAAATGATTTGCAAATCATTGTATTCCGTTTATATTTACATCTAACACAATTTCCCAACTCATATGGAAACGGGGTTTGTACTCAGTCCAGGTTATTCATTTGTTGTGCAAATACTCCTAAAGGCACCCTGTGTAATATTTACATTTTTCTATTGCCACCAATGTTAATAGTGGATTTGAATGAGGACGTAATCTGTTTAAATCTAAATAAAATGGTTATGAATGCTACAATTTTACTTTATTAAAGCGGACAATTGACATACTCTTTTTTTGTTTGAAATGGATCCCCATTAGTTGCTACACAGTAGCCACTAATCTTCTTGGGGTCAAGACAATAACAACATCTAGATAAAATCTCAACAATACACACGAATATGTCTATTAAATGCTATACATAAACAGTACTACAATCCATCATATATAAAATAAAGAATACAAGGAAATAAAAAAACATGATTTAGTGTAATAGCTTTTTGAGCTTGTGTTTAAAAGCCCTTACATTATTTGACTCCTTTAATACTCGAGGCAGCCTATTCCACTGGAAAGCAGCTCTGTACAAAACAGTTTTTTTGCATAGCACGTTCTGGCTCCTGGTACTACTCAATCAATCAATCAAAGTTTATATTTATAGCCCTTAATCACAAATGCTTAAAAGGGCTGCACAAACCACAACAACATCCTCGGCTCTGATCCCACATCAGGGCAAGAAAAAACTCAACCCGAAAGATACAATGAGAAACCTTGGAAGGGACTGCAGATGTGGGGGACCCCCCACTCCCACACGGGTGACCGGTGCAATGGATGCTGAGTGGATACGGTTAATAACGTGAGAGTCCAGTCCATAGTGAGGCCAGCAGAGGATTATCTTGTATGTACACAAGTCAGCAGCGTAGAGATGTCACCAATTGATCCACCCTGGGTCCCAACTTGGAACAGGTACCGTTTGATTTTATGTAGTGCCGACGAAATTTGGTCAATACCTTTAACACAGTGGCGATTGCAGTAAGACTGCAAGCCCCCCCCCCCCCCAAAAAAAATATATGTGGTCAAATATGTAATTTGTGTTTACATTTCATTGACTAAATATGCGCTAGGATGCGTTCAACTTTTGTTCGGAATCAGCTACTTTCACGACAGTTTTTTCTCATTCATTGTGGTAGCGTCAGTGCATTAAACAGTGTAAAGATGGGCATCCATCAACTTCAATGGGGGAGCATAAAGTGGATTGTTCCACTGCAGCCAAACTAAAAAGTCATTAGATAAATGCCCGGCTTTGTACTGCCCATCGAACACCGAGCGTCTCTGAAAATGTATGGAAAGTGGGCTTGGCCTTGGCTGGCCTGGACGCTGAGCTTCCGCATGAATCCCTTTTGGATAGTTTCATTACATTGTTCTGAGTTGATATGCAGATTTTTTTTTTTACCTAAAAGCGACATTTCTTTGTAAAATCTAGCATCTTTATATCTTTTTATCTGTTATTGTGTTTAGAGAGTAGCTGTAAATGAGCTTCCCCTTCTTGAAAGACCAGCAGCTGCAGCTGCTATAACAGTACCGAGTTCGGTACTCATCCCTAGCTCAAACACCGACGTCAACTGTCCAAACCAGGGATGTCAAACATTCGGCCCGCGGGCCGGGCCGCATGTTTGAAACTCAGTAGTATTGACAATAAAAAGTCGTTCTCGCAATTGTTGGATATGAATTTAAACCATAACATGCATCACTATAGCTCTTGTTTCAAAGTAGGTGTACTGTCACGACATGTCACATCACGATGTGACTTATTTTGAGTGTTTTGGTGTTTTCCTGTGTGTAGTGTTTTAGTCCTTCTCCTGCGCTCCTATTTTGGTGTTTTTTCTTGTTTTGTTTCTATTTTCCTGTTGCAGTTTCATGTCTTTCTTGAGCGCTATTCTCTGCACCTGCTTTGTTTTCGCAATCGAGACTATCTAAGTTGTGCGGATGCCATCCTTCTTTGTGGGAACATTGTTGATTGTCATGTCATGTTCGGATGTAGTTTGTGGACGGTCCACACACTGTAAGTCTGTGCTGTCGTCCAGCATTCTGTTTTTGTTTACTTTGTAGCCAGTTTTAGTTTCATTCTGCATAGCCATCCCTAAGATTCAATGCCTTTTCTTAGGGGCACTCACCTTTTGTTTATTTTTGGTTCAAGCATTAGATACCTTATTACCTGCACATTTCCTCCCGCTGTTGCCTGCATATTGTGATCACGACAAACCAGCGTCGTCTCACATGACCTGTTCCCGGCATTGACAAAGCAATTAGCTACCGGCTGCCACCTACTGATATGGAAGAGAATAACATGGTTAATCCGCCGAGCTCTAGACAGCACCGACACTCAACAACGGCACATTATTTGCGGATTATAATTACCCAAATAGGTGAAACTACATAATCTCTCTACGGCACACCAGACTGTATCTAACGGCACAGTAGTGTGCCACGGCACAGTGGTTGAAAAACACTGGCCTACAGTATGTGTAAAACAACCACTGCTTGTACAAATCAACATGTCCAAAAAAGTGTAGACAGAAGCAGGATGAAGCAGATCTCCATGGCATGGCGTTGGGATTTATACTTTCTACCGACTGTCTTAGTCGCGTCTCAAAGACTCGCTGCGACACTTACACAAAGCTAACATTTTAATTTGAGCAGCCAACTAACATAGATGAAAGTGCAGTCGCGGGTCTTTCCTTGAGCTCACAAAGGCTCACGGAGGAGCTCTCCCGCCGTCTCCGTCTTTAATATGCTCAGCTGTGACAAAGCAATTATAGTGTGAGACTGCACAAGAGCCCTTTTTTGCCATTTGCGACACCATCTGCAATAACTACATTATGCACGGGCTCATTTTGTGCCCCTGCAACTCAGGACGCAGTAAAACACTGTAAATGTTTAGCACGTGATGAAATGTTTATAAAGATGTTCAACGACCTTTCTACAAATTTGCTTGTGCCAAACTCTCAAGATACACTCAGACTGTATTAAAACTAGTGTTGTAATGATACCAATATTTTGGTACCGGTACCGGTACTGAAATTATTTGTAACGATACCAATATTTTGGTACTGAAATTATTTCGATACTTTTCGGTACTTTTCTAAATAAAGGGGACCACAAAAAAATTTCATTATTGGCATTATTTTAACAAAAGATCTTAGGGTACATTAAACATATGTTTCTTATTGCAGTTAAGTCCTTAAATAAAATAGTGAACATACTAGACAACTTGTCTTTTATTAGTAAGTAAAGAAACAAAAGCTCCTAATTTTTTCTAAATAAAGGGTACCACAAAAGAATTTCATTATTGGCATTATTTTAACAAAAGATCTTAGGGTACATTAAACATATGTTTCTTATTGCAGTTAAGTCCTTAAATAAAATAGTGAACATACAAGACAACTTGTCTTTTAGTAGTAAGTAAAGAAACAAAGGCTCCTAATTAGTCTGCTGACATATGCAGTAACATATTGTGTCATTTATCATTCTATTATTTTGTCAACATTATTAAAGACAAGTGGTAGAAAATTCATTATTAATCTGCTTGTTCATTTACTGTCAATATCTGTTTACTTTCTCTTTTAACATGTTCTTTCTACACTTCTGTTAAAATTTAATAATCACTTATTCTTCTGTTGTTTGATACTTTACATTAGTTTTGGATGATACCACAAATGTAGGTATCAATCCGATAGCAAGTCGTTACAGGATCATACATTGGTCATATTCAAAGCCCTCATGTGTCCAGGGACATATTTCCTGAGTTTATAAACATAATATACATTTAAAAAAAACGAAAGAAGATGTTGTGATGCCAAAAAATATCGACGTAATCATAGTAGTATCGACTAGATACGTGCCTGTACTTGATGTCATTACAGTGGATGTCAGGTGTAGATCCACCAATGGTGTTTTTTTTTTACATTTTGACGCCGTGTCGTGAAGCATGTTTAGCTATTCCTTGTCCTGCAGGGATTATACTTGTTAGAAACATACTTTATTTGTCGCCATGGAAACCAGTATTAGTGATTTAGAAGTCGCTAAAACACTGCCGACGGCGGATGGACGTTAGCTGCTAACTCGCTAGCCATGTCTTAAAGCACTTCTTCCTGAGGGTGTTTCAGTGTTATAACTTCACCTTTATCGTTAGTTTTTACACCAAAATGCGTCCGTTCTCCCTTTTTTGTCTACACACTGTGTTTGCTTGTAAGTACTCTGTGATTATGTGCTGCTGAACATGCTCCTCTGCTCGTAAACCAGCAATGTCACGACGTGACTTCAACGCGGGCGGGGTGGGGGTGCGGCACCGGTAAGTTTCAGAGACGGTATCGTACCGAAAATGATTCATTAGTATCGCGGTACTATACTAATACCGGTATACCGTACAACCCTACATTATACGTATGAATAATAATACAAGCAAATAAGGAGCGACTTCAGTGGCCTTGTAGTTAGCATGTATGTACTGTATTGATGAACATGTCATTCTAATTCTCAAACACGCTGGAAGTGTTTTCTGAAGGTTGGCACTTGCCTGCGTCTCCCTCAGGAGTCTCTTCCACAGCCAGATGGCTGACGGCATCATGCATCCAAGCCTGCCGCGCGCAGCCTGGCTGTTCCCAAAGTGACGACGGTATACCAACACAGATTCAAACAGCCATCCGGTTCCCGTCAGCTGCTTGACGCGATTTAATATTTTTATGCCGCTTTGTGCAGCCCGTTATGCAGTTCAAGCTGCCTGCATGCATTGAATGCAGACATGCTGTCACAATCAAATGCGTTACATTAATTAAGCACAACATGAGTTATCTGATCAATTCATTGTACATTCAGCTATATCTCCTCAGTTGAATACAATGATGATGGTTGACTTCCAAGTAGTTCATTAAAATACATTTTCCCATTAGAAATACTTTATTTCGTGTGTTGCCATCCTACATCTTCATTTACAAATATCAAGTACATTAAAAATCTTGTGGAATTAAACACAGAACAATAATTATGATGAACATCTTGAACCCTTTTTTATCATTATTTATTTAGATTATTTATGTATTTAATATTTGTTTACTTACTATGGTATATTATACATTTGTTTTTTATTCACTGTTCTGTTACAGAGAACAAGGAAATGGGATAAAATTGCTATGGTATGAAAAGGGGTAGGATGAAATAAACTCAGCTTCTTCCTACTCCTTTTCGGACATGCTGTAATGAAACAACTAATATAATATGTGACGCATTACATTGTATCGTATGCATGTTCGAAATAAACTGAAACTGAACTGAACTGAACTGAATTTAGACACAATAGGGTTTGGTACCTGGGAATCGATACTGGTACCAATTGTTGGTACTTTTTTGTGCGTCAATGTGTTAATAAATGGTAATTTGTTTAATTATAACGTCTAGTTTTTTAATTAACATTCAACACTGTGCTGGTAATGCTATCTTTGCTGTCCAGTTTTTATATTTGGTTTTACTACACTTTTGAGTCTCATTTGCATACGGTACATACATTTCAGTTTTTCCTAGGTGTGTTGCTGTAATCAGGAAGTAGTCTTTGCCATTAAGTTAAATTAGACTTAGACTTAGACTTCCTTTTATTGTCATTCAAATTTGAACTTTTCAGTACAGATAAGAACAACATTGTGTTGCATTAGCTCGTTTTAGTGCAGGATACAAGAGCAATAATGTGCATATATAAATAAATAGATTACTGTACAGATAAATGTATTGCACTTTTGCATATGCATCCATGTTTATGGATGTATGTTATATTGTCTTTATATTCCAGCGAGTTAATCCGTTTTTGGGGGGAATTGAGGGTATTATTATGATGCGTTCAAGAGTCTTATTGCCTGAGGGAAGAAGCTGTTACAGAACCTGGAGAATCTGCTACGGAGGCTGCGGAACCTCTTTCTAGAGTCCAGCAGTGAAAATAGTCCTTGGTGGGAGGGGAGGAGTCTCTACAGATTGTGCAAATGTGCCATTTGTGTCTTTTGTCTTGTCCTACAAAGTGTTTGCACTGTAAGTATTGTACTTATTACAAACCAGATGTTTGATTGTAACATGCATCTTAGTTGTAGTTTTCATTACCAAATGTACCATGTTTCCTCTGTTGATATGGAAAAATACAACATTACCTAGATGAGGCAGTCTGCTTTTGTTACGCTCAGCAAAGGATGGATCCCAGAAACAGAGAGAGACGTAACAGTTCAAATGGTTTATTATACAAAAAAAACCCAATAACACTGGGTGGAGGAAACAGTGCCACTAAAAAAAACCAAGGGATCAAAGTTGTGTGCGTCTTTTGACGAAAATGAAAGAGTGGCGGGTGTCATTTCAAAATATAGTTTGTTTGTTTTGGTGTGATTGCAGCAAAAAGTGACCAGTTTTACTAGCTGCTGTTGTTTTGGTGTGGGTACGGCCGACAGTAATCAGTTATGTTCAATAAACAGACTGTTGATTCCGACTACCTCCTTGTTCTCCTTAAAACATCTCGGCTGACATTGTTGAAAATGGTACAGAATTAATTAGTATCTGTTAATTGTGTTTTGATTTTAGGTTGGATTTTATATTTGTATTTTGGAGGACACAGGAGCAGAGCGCAATTGCGCAGTCGTGCACCTTAGAGGGAGCATTGGTGTGGACTATGGTTGTAGGGTATAGCGTTATTAGTATAGTACCGCGATACTAATGAATCATATTCGGTACTATACCGTCTCTAAAAGGTACCGGTCCGGTCCGCCCCTAACCCCCCCCCGTCGTCGTCGATCCGATACCAAGTAGTTACAGGATCATACATTGGTCATATTCAAAGTCCTCATGTGTCCAGGGACATATTTCCTGAGTTTATAAATATAATATGAATTTTAAAAAAAGGAAAAAAGATTTTGTGACGATAAAAAAATATCGATGTAATCATAGTAGTATCGACTAGATACGCTATTGAACTTGGTATCATTACAGTGGATGTTAGGTGTAGGTCCACCAATGGCATTTGTTTAGATTCAGGGTGCTAGCTTGCTGTTAGCGGTTAGCTATCGTATCCTCCTACGGTGTGTAGTGAAGCATGTTTAGCTATTCCTTGTCCTGCAGCGATGATACTTGTAAGAAAAGTACTTTATTTGTCGCCATGGAGGCGAGGATTAGTGATGTAGAAATAGCTAAAACACATTCGCCGCTAGCTAGCTAGCCATGTCTTAACCTCTAGAGGCCTTAGTGGCCACATGCGTGGACAGCACCTTTTAGCTCTTATTTCCAAAATTGTGTACACTACTGAATTGGGGTCTTATGCCGACATATGGACACTTATACTGCCATCTGGTGGTGTCGGAAGAGTATAACATACAATGGAATTTGGAAAAAAAAAGTGTAAAAATAAAAATTTGCATGTCACTACACATGAAGTACACGTTTGTGCACTTATGGACTAAGTACATCATATTAAAAGATCATTTTTTGTTTTTATTCTAATTAGGGTCCAATAAGCCCAAATAGCAAAGAGAAATAAAAAAAAAAGCATGTAAACAAACAGCTTGGGCCTTAAGAGGTTAAATCACTTCTTTCTGAGGGCGTTTCAGTGTTATAACTTCACATTTATCGTCAGTTTTAAGTCAAAATGCGTCCGTCCTCCCTTTTCTGTTTACACGCTGTGTCTGCTTGTAAGTACTCTGTGATTGTGCGCTGCCGAACATGCTCTTCTGCTTGTAATACCAGCAATGTCATGACGTGACAACGCGAGTATAGTACCGTTTTTGATACATTAGTACCGCGATACTATACCACACTCCATCCAGCTGTATAATCACTCGCCATACAGCAATAGATGACATCTGCCTATTACCTGACACCTGACATGTTAGCTACTTCTCTTTGTTTAAAATGTTTATAATGTCTATTCTCTATTTCCTGCTGGATCTACTCTCTATTTTATGCTGCTGCTGTCACATATACTGTAATATTGTACATGGTCATTGGTATATATTGTATATATGTTATAGACATAATATAATAAATCTGTATGTATATTATTCTGTACACATATTATGTATATATTCGTACATATGTTCGATTTTTTTATCGCTATATTAGTCTATTTATATCTGCATTGTCCTTTCCATCCTTACACTTTCCATCATTGTAACTGAGCTACTGTGTTGAACAATTTCCCTTGTGGATCATTAAAGTTTGTCTAAGTCTAAGTCTAAGTCTAAGTATCGGTATACCGTACAACCCTAGTGTGTATCCACTGTAAAATTGCCATTAGGCCAGAGTTATATGTAATCCTTTGTTTTGCTTCACTGTATTGGTTTATTGCTGCTCTTTGTCAATTATTCGGACAGTCCCCTGCATTACGAAGATTTAGGTGAAGTGTCTGACATGTAAAAGCTTCTCCTTGACCGTGTATTATTTACTGTTGTGTTTTCCTTCTTGTAGACACAATGTACACATACACACACACACACACTCACACTGTCGCCACTCCTCTCCCTCTAATAGCATTGCTGTTTGTGCTGTCTGTTCGCCTTACTTGTAGGCTGCTTTCAGATGACATTGATTGAGTTGGCAATTACTTTGTGCTTGAGTTGCTCGCTGTTGACATTGCAACATGGATGCTTAGCCCTCCTGTTTCAGCCTGTGCGCTGGTGTTTGCAGCAGCAGCAGCAGCGCGATAACGTTAGAAAGCGCATTACGTGTGTTGTGTGAGTGGGGAGTTTTGATGAGGGACCTAATAGCTGAGTGTTTCTAATCTATGTTGAGGGAGCGCAGCGATCCCCTCGAGTGCAGTGCTTAACCCCCCCACAGCACCGTAAGGCCGCACCTACACAAACAAGTGCCCTCTGAGAATAGCACGCCTTGTTGTGCGATTACGCTAATACAACATGGTGTAAATATGTCCAAGGAGGGCGGATTGTGCAAGGAGCAATCTGAAGGTGGCGATGACAAGTGGAATTGACAGAAAAGACAATGGCAAACATGGCCTCAGCTGCAGACAGGAAGAAGATGTGGTGTCC
The DNA here is from genome assembly GCF_033978685.3 of Nerophis lumbriciformis. Taxonomy (NCBI): domain Eukaryota; kingdom Metazoa; phylum Chordata; class Actinopteri; order Syngnathiformes; family Syngnathidae; genus Nerophis; species Nerophis lumbriciformis. Next base: position 17,678,633 of record NC_084585.2, read on the forward strand.
AACAGTGGCTGTTTCCTGGTGAGATTATGTGGCCTCCAGCACAGATGGCACCCTGGTTTGTTGGCTCAAATGGCGCTCGCTCTCCTCTCCAGACTTTTTGTGTACCGCACTGAACTGATATTTCCTCGCCACTTTGCGGTTCATTTACAACAGTATCAGTGCATTGCCAGTTTTAGATATAACTTTTATAAACATTTAATATGCAACAATAATCGGTATAGTGATAAACCGCAGTAACACAGTTAGGATTATCCATCCATCCATCCATCCATCCATTTTCTACTGCTTGTCCCGTTCGGGGTCGCGGGAGGTACTGGAGCCTATCTCAGCTCCATTCGGGCGGAAGGCGGCGTACACCCTGGACATCGCAGGGCCAGTTAGTATTACCGTTTTTAATTAAAAATATCGCAAAACAGCGATTGATAACACTGATAAACTCATGGTGACGGTGACCGGTGACACTGCTCATTTACTGGAGAAGCAAGTAAGCGCCAGCTAGCCTACATGCTAACATTAAGGCTATGTCTACACTAAAGCCGGATAACCCCTTAAACGAATAATTATTTAGCCTCATCGGCGATCACTCGAACAAGTGTGATTGTCCTCCTGTTGGTGGGTCCTTCAGGAGAACGTCTGTGCGTGGAATCTTTTAAAGTGGGGAGACTGGTGCACAGACAGCCACCACACTGTCCTTGGCAAAGAGAAGGCCAGGGTCCAATGGCATGGAGACTAAGACAATTGGGGGGCTATCTTTGCTGCAGCCTTCTTCCGCATTTGTGGCCGTTGTGGAGCTTCTCTGCAACCATCATCCACCCACTCCGCCGTTGAGGTCTTTTTATATTTAGCCTAAGCCCTGTTTCGGCCACACTAATTCATCGTTTAAGGTTCCCCTCCTTCGATAATTTTTTACACGGGTAAGTGCGCCGTCTATTTCTTGAATCTCCGGCTCTTAGCTCTGTATGGACTCATTGATCGTTTACAAACTGAGTTCGGAGTGGAAGTGACGTCAGAAAGACCGCCCCACAGCCAGCTTCATAATAAAGCGGTTTCGTAACTCGGAGCTAACCACTGGAAATATGTAGGCGAGTCATCCAGACATGCCCATGTTTCTCCTTCCGTCTGTATAGACGCTTGTGGAAATCACACATGAATACCTTAAGAGAAGAAAACGTGTGATTGCAGCTATTTGGGATACAACACATCTCAGACGGCAAGAGAACTTTCAAATGTCCGGGTCAGCTGTGATTCTACTTACTGAAAAATTTTGTCCATTTGTCGAAGGCGAGGCAACGATAATGCGAGCTCCCGTGGATGTGATAAAAAAAAGGTAGCGTGTGCTTTGTATTACCTGGCCGTCGAGGGAAGATTACAGAAAACGGTGAATGCTTTTGGACCGGCAAAGCAGACTGTATCAGTAAATGTCCGCCATGTATGTCGCGGACTCAACGTCTAGTTCCAGAGTATATAAAGTCACCAAAAACGAATGGACAATGAAGGTGAAGGCAAATGAGTGAGGCGTGTCCTGACCACATATCTAGATCCCTAGATTGATTGATGTAAAATGTTATTCATCACATTGTTAACTTTCACGTGTCTATTAAAGATTTGATTAATTTATGATGTCTCAGGTGTGATTCACTAAAATAGGGCCCCACAACACACTGGATTCCAGTTAATTGAAATACCACAACACTGGATATTGTTCAGATAAATTAAATTTAAGAACCTGCACACAATGCAACACTGGAGATGACTATGACGTGCGCATTTCCGTGCATGCGTACTAGGTCGAGTTGCGCCAGCGGACAAAGATGGGAGGGGGGAAGGTGTCTTAAACGACCATTGTGTGTGTATAGACAAGGATAAGGTTAGGCGGGATATACCCTGGATAACCTTAGCCGGCTTAAAGTAGAAGGGGCCTAAAACAAGAGACAGTAACGTCTTTCTCCATTAAAAAAACGACATTCCCTGATCTAAACTTATATAAACACATTACTGTTTGATCAACTAAGATATTCAATTGTGCACATTGAACCTACAGGCTGTGCTGTCTTTGACAGAAGCTATGTTCACCCTGCAGGGTGGAATGTCAAATTTGGATTTTTGTCAGATGTGATATTTTTTAATATACAGGGTATCCGCGGGGTCTTAAAAAGTCTAAAAAAGTCTTAAATCCTGGTCACACTTATTACGGTAAGCAAAACCAGAATTATTCCGTACATAAGGCGCACTGTCGAGTTTTCAGAAAATGAAAGGATTTACCGGAAAATACGGTACTTACAATTCATACTGGACCTCTGATTTTACTGATTTAACCTGCTCTGTGGCCTTGTGGTTAGTGTGTCCGCCCTGAGATCGGTAGGCCGTGAGTTCAAACCCCGGCCGAGTTATAACAAATAAAAATGGGACCTATTACCTCTTTGCTTGGCACTCAGCATCAAGGGTTAGAATTGGGGGTTAAATCACCAAAATGATTTCCGGGCGCGGCCACTGCTGCTGCTCACTGCTCCTCTCACCTCCCAGGGAGGTGAACAAGGGGATGGGTCAAATGCAGAGGATAATTTCACCACATCTAGTGTGTGTGTGACAATCATTGGTACTTTAACTTTAACTTTGTCGTTGTATTTCTTTGTCCGTATGGATGTGAAATGGTCTTAAATTATTTTCAAGATGGTCTTAAAAAAGTCTTAGAAAGTCTTAAATTTGACATGTTGAAACCTGCAGACACACTGTATATATTTGTTCACTTTATGAAAACAATGCGATCTCTAACATGAATGCAACTTGACCTGCATGCATACATGACGTCACATGTGTTGCAGTGTTTACAGAAGTAAACATTGTTCCAATTCCAGTAGATCTCAGTCCTGGTACCGGTACATTTGTGGTCATTTCAAGGATTTTGTGCAGTTAAAGTAAATATTTTCTGAATTAAATTATTGCACATAAAAGATTAAGAAGGTAGAGGGCAAACATTTT